>NC_090332.1:64091659-64391937 GCF_035084215.1 Heptranchias perlo
TAACCCGTGCCCGGTGTTAGTGATGCAGGCAGCACGTGAGATTCATGCTGCATCCTCATTACCATAATTTCCATGTGCAGCCAGCGCTACCCAGGCTGTTGAGTGGCTGCATGCACCAGCAGGAGGCCTGATATGGGGCATGGCCAGCACTAGGTAAAGGCAGCCTGCACCTCTTAAAGTGGAGGTGCACTGTCAATGGAAGCAGTGCGGAATGACAGGCAGAATGGCTGGAGCAGCAAGAGAGCGTGCCCCGAGGTTCTCCAACACTGCACTGGAGGCCTTAGTGAAGGGAGTGCAGGAACGGAGAGCATCCTGTACTCGCAGGGTGTCAGGAGACCCTGCAGACAACAGCTGCGGAGGCAGTGGGAGGAAGTAGCCATGGAGGTGAACAGCAGAAGCATTGCACCACACACATGGATACAGTGCAGAAAAAAGTTCAATGATTTGACACGAGTGGTCAAGTTAAATGAATGCGAGTGTCGAGCGGCACATCCTACCAATCTCAGCACTGCTCCACGCACGACACTCCCCCCACCCACTCACCAACAAACACTGCCCGTCCATATGCAACGCTGAACTTCAGATGCTGCATCTCACCCTCACATAGTGGCACACTTGCAATCCACATACCCACCACTCACAGGTCACACACACTGGCAGTTATTTGATCATGACAGGCACATCACCCAAACACATTGCAGGACACTCACTGACTCACTTCACTCTGTCTTGCAGGTGAAGGTGGCCCAAAACAGCCGGCAGAGCGAAAGACCTGAGGGAGGAAAGGCACGGCTACACGTCCTCACCCCTCTGGAGGAGACCGTGCTGCGCATTATTGGACGCAATGTCGCTACGGCCGTGGCCACTGGCAGCGCTGGAGGTCCTGACAAAGGGGGTCTCTGCATACCTAATCCTCCTTCTCATTTCCCACATCTTTCTCATCCCACAATCTTTTCTGACGCACGTGCTGCAGATGGTGTCAGCGCGCACACCTTGCTCGCTTCTATCCCCACTTTACAACTCAACCCTTTGTCAGTTCAGATACCCAAGGACTGGAGCCGGCACCGTCCGAGGAGGAGGAGGAGGAGGAGGGTGAGGGGGACACTGACACTGAAGCTGCACTGTCACTCGATCTGACACTCGCATCCACCAGCTCAGATACTGACACCGCACGTCCTTTAGAGGCTAGGTTAGAGAAGGGATCTGCACGTGGTGAGACACCGGGCACAAGTGTGCAGGAGCCGGGGTGGGAGGAGGATACCACAGTTCGCCGGAGGGTGAGGTTGCTCACTAGTTCTGCTGCCGAGGAGTCAGATGATGACTTCAATGGGCCAGACTACAGAAGACGGCTGATGGGTGTACGCCACCAAATACTTGGTGCGCTGGAAAGCCTGCCAGAAAGCCTGCACACAAAGTCAAGAGACAAGGAGGAGTCCACCTCGGACTTGGCAAAGGGCTTTGCTCAGGGCTTGGAGCCCATCCTTACCCACATCAGCACACCTGTGGAACCCACCACAATGCAGTGTCTGATGGCCAATGTCACGACTTCCATTGCAACACAAACCGAAGTCATCAAAGGTCTACCTTCAGTTGAAGCTCAGACAGCTGCTTTGGAAGCGCAGACTGCTGCTATTGTGGTTTTGGGTACCACTGTAAAATGGGGCTTTCAGGGCATTACAGCACTCCAGCAATCTGTTCTCCAGCTGATCACCAGGAGTGCTGAGGCGCCTCCATGCGAGTGACAGTGGCGCCATGGCAGTCGAACCTGCTGGCTTCTCTCCTATGATAAACAAGATCCAGCATGCTCACTGATTTTGGTCAAGTTTAACATAGTCCTTTGCTTCAGTGGTGTTTTGATACAATGGATCCTTTCCTTGGCAGGCTATTGATCCCAAATTAGTCTACCTTTAATTTCATTTCAATTGTATAGATTTCACATGAGTCATCTTTCATTTGCTGTTCATACATTAACCGAATTATGCTCTTTTACCAAATATTCACTGTGCTAATCCAGGGTCTCAAGTCGATTCCTATATTTCTCTCACGGTTCCTGGGCGAGCATCGCCCTGACAGTTTCCACTCCATGGGCCTCACTTAGTCCACCTTAAGAGCAGGCACCAAAACGTCCAAATCGAAAAGTCCAAAACCCTTCAATACTGTACTACAGACAGATATTCATAATAAACAGTACAGTGTTAGTGTCATATTATACTATTAACAGATATTTAGAATAAACAGTAGTGTTAGTGTCATATTATACTATTAACAGATATTTAGAATAAACTGTACCAGTCAGTACTGTACCACTAACAAATATTCAGAATTTTTAGAACTTTTAACTTGATTAATAAAAGAAGCATTATTGATTTAATAGTTCTCATTCGTTTACTGAAAGCTGACACCTTTGTGGTTACCAAACTGGTTCGGGCATCCTGATCACCAAGTAGGGATGGTGCCTCAGGTTCACCGTGAACATTGCACTGTTTGCTGCCCAAACAGCTTGCTTTCTGTGCTTAATGATTTAGACTTAAATGTAGGGGCATGATTAAAAAGTTTGCAGATGATACAAAAATTGGCAGTGTGGTTGATAGGAGGAAAGCTGTAGTCTGCAGGAAGATATTAATGGACTGGTCAGGTGGGTAGAAAAGTGGCAAATGGAATTCAATCAGGAGAAATGTGAGGTAATGCATTTAGGGAGGGCAAACAAGGCAAGTGAATACACAATAAATGGGAGGATACTGAGAGATGTAGAGGAAGAGAGGGACCTCGGAGTGCATGTCCACAGATCCCTGAAGTAGCAGAACAGGTAGAGAAGGTGGTTAAGAAGGCCTTTATTAGCTAAGGTATAGAATATAAGAGCAGGGAGGTTATGCTAGAACTGTATAAAACACTAGTTAGGCCACAGATTGAGTACTGCATTCAGTTCTGGTCACCACATTACAGGAAAGATGTGATTGCACTAGAGAGGGTACAGAGGAGATTTACGAGGATGTGCCAGGACTGGAGAATTTTAGCTATGAGGAAAGATTGGATAGGCTGGGATTGTTTTCTTTGGAACAAAGGAGGTTGAGGGGTGATTTAATTGAGGTATATAAAATGATGAGGGGCCTAGATAGAGTGGATAGGAAGGACCTATTTCCCTTAGCAGAGAGGTCAATAACCAGGGGGCATAGATTTAAAGTAATTGGTAGAAGGATTAGAGGGGAGCTGAGGAAAAACTTTTTCACCCAGAGGGTGTTGGGAGTCTGGAACTCACTGCCTGAAAGGGTGGTAGAGGCAGAAACCCTCATCGCATTTAAAAAGTACTTGGATATGCACTTGAAGTGCCGTAACCTACAGGGCTATGGACCAAGTGCTGGAAAGTGGGATTAGGCTGGGTAGCTCTTTTTCGACTGGCACAGACATGATGGGCTGAATGGCCTCCTTCTGTGCTGTAAATTTTTCTTTGTTTCTATGTTTCTAAACTGAAAGTGCCCCACTGAGTATCAGCTAATGATTTGACTGAGCCCAATCCTGTCCTCACTCATTGTCCGTGTGCACGCAGTTCAAGCAAGGATAACAAAATAATGATCAGGAGCAGGAACTCTGGCAGATTTTCTCCCCCTCCCTAACTCGGAGGAGGGGGGTGCTGATGTCAACTGTACTGCCTCTGTCCCAGCTGAGATTACCAAACTCAATATTCAACACGGAGTGAACCTGAGACCTTCCTGGGCTATACGTGTCACACCCTCACTGAATCAGCTGAGGGATATAGCGGACGCTTGCCATTGGGACCATACTAGCTTCACTCTTAAGTTTTTATGAAACTGTAAATACCTCTGTACATATTAAACAGATTAACACATGAAGACATGTTTCCAGATGGCGACAGCAAAACATCACTCTCCCAGCACATTGTCAGCTGAACCTGCTGCTTGCAACACAGTCCTGACTGCTCCTATAACCTTCAGCTCTTAATAATAGATTACTCGCCACGAGTATAATTTTCCTCTTTTTAATTAACTATATTTTCCAAAAACAAACACTGTAATTCCTCATTTGTACAGAGGAAGGTCACCCATGGATACGGTCCTTTTAAAAACCTGGTTACCCATCAGTACTCGGCTGTTTACATGTTTTTTTTCTGGGCACATTCCTTCGGCTGGAGAAGGCTGTGACAAACTTGCGAGCGAGCAATACGAAATTTGCTCAGGTTTTTAAGCCCTTATTAGTTCCATCTAAATCAAACCAGGCTTCTTCCTCCCATCACTGGGATAAATTACCTCCCTCCTGGCTCTCACTGCAGCCAGTCGTACATCGAGGGAGGCATCAGTAAATCTAGGTGCTGCCTTTGCTCTTCTGGACTCCATTTCTCCTTTCTCCTTTAAACTCCACTCTTGGACTGCCCCTTTAAATAGTGGGCTTTGAAGTGTGTCATACATGCAGTAGCAGCTTGGCGACGCGAAACCCGGAAGCAAAGATAGTTGCCTGCAATCAAGTTGTGATTGCAGATTTAAATGTGCACACTTGATTTCCGGGTTTCCCACGCGCAAATCCATCAACCCACTGAGTTCCCGGCTCCAAGTTAAAATCACGCCCACAGGGTCAATGCCTTTGTTACCTCAGGACTCAACTATTCCAATGCTCTCCTGGCTGGCCTCCCACCTTCCACACTCTAAACTTGAGCTCATCCAAAACTCTGCTGCCCGTATCCTGACTCGCACCAAGTCCCATTCTCCCATCACCGCTGTGCTCTCTGACCTACATTGGCTCCCGGCCCGGCAACACCTCAATTTTAAAATTCTCATCCTTGTTTTCAAATGGCCTCGGTCCTCCCTATCTCTGTAACCTCCTCAGCCCTACAACCTTCCGAGATCTCTGCGCTCCTCCAATTCTGCATCCCTGATTTCCATCGCCCCACCATTGGCAGCCGTGCCTTCAGCTGCGTAGGCCCTAAGCTCTGGAATTTCCCCCTAAACCTCTTTGCCTCTGCACCTTTCTCTCTCCTTCTTTAAGATACTTCTTAAAACCTACCTCTTTGCCCAAGCTTTGGTCACCTATCCTAATATCTCCTTATGTCGCTTGGCGTCAAATTTTGTTTGATAACGTTGCTGTAAAGCGCCTTGGGATTTTTTACTACGTTAAAGGTGCTATATAAATGCAAGTTGTTGTTGTTGTCCTGACCCTTAGTGGAGGAATCCCAGTCGGCCCTAGAAGGGGTGGAGCCTGTGTCCACTCCTTACAAAACCATCTCTGCCAGAGGGGTTGAGCCGGAGGCAGGGAGTCTCTACACTGGGAGTTGCTGTTTCCTTGACTCATGGGGCTCGATTTTACCACCCGCTATCGGGTGGGTTCTCGGCGGGGGGGCCCCGAAAATCGGGAAATCCAGGAGCGGGACCGGATCACGCCTCGATCCCGCCCACTTCCGGGTTCCCCGCTGACGCGCCGGCGTGCGCGCACAGCCCCCGCTGGTGGGAATCCCGCAGGCAATTAAAGCCAGTGGAATGCCACTTGACAATATTTAGTTTGGTATTTCAGGTCATTAACTGACCTGATTAAGGGACTGTGTGATTTTTGATCAACATGGGACTGTTTCCCACACTGGGGGAAACACTCCCAGCTCGAATGGACGTGTTGCAGCTGTCAGCCTGTGGCAGCTGCAAAGGTCCATTTGACAGGTGTGGGGGGGGAGACCCTCACCCATTGCAGGAGGCCACTCTGTCACTTGGGACAAAGTTTGGCCTCCACCACCCTCCTCCTAACGGTCAAAGTCACCAACCTGCACACTTACCCCGGGGTCCGGAGACATGTACCTACCTTGCGGACCCCCTCAGATGCACATCTTGCGGATGGGGGCCGCCGTAGCTGCAGTCATGACCTCCTCGGAGGGCGAACAGCATCACCAGCCTCACCAGCCTCGCCATCCACGCCGTCCACCTCTGACACGTGGAGCTCCACAACAGAGTGCTGTGACACATCCACCTGTACAGCAGGAGGGAGGGCTACCACAGAGAGAGATGCGTCACAGAGGGCACTACCCTCGCCACAGGGTCCATAGACCGAGGCTCAGCCTCCTGGACCTCTCTGAGCAGCAGTGCACACGGAGGCTCAGAGTCACTCGACATGTAGCCGTAGACATCTGCAGCCTCTTTCATGCCGAGCTGTTCCTGGCTGGCCCATGCACCATCTTCCTCCCTGTCGCTATCAAAGTTACCACTACCCTCCCGAACTTCTCCTCCACAGCCTTCCAGGGTGCAACCGGGGACATCGCCGATGTCTCTCAGTTGTCTGCGCAGAAGAGCCCTGCAAATACACCTACACCCACTCTGCAGTGACACAATGGGTGGCATCAGTGGTGGGTCCTCATAGTGATACCCAGGAGCGGGCATTATTGCACAAACCGGACAGGATTCGCGAAGACATGGCAGTAGTGGAGCCAATATAATGTGTGATGTGAGTTGTTCTGAAATTCAATATAAGTAACACCCATGACAAACCCTCAAACACCCTTGTGCATCCCCTTCATGCTCACGACACGTTTGCCTTACGCTGCCTACTGCACATATGTGATGCATGCCCTGTGGCTGCAGCACAGGTAGTGGCAGGTTGAGTGAGGCTGGCCGTGAGAGAGATGCACGAGAGGGTGAGTATGGGATAGAGCCATGAGATTGTATGAGGATTGGGTTGCGTGGTAGTGGCGGGGTGAGTACTCGCGAGGTGAGTAGGTGCAGGTAAGATGAGGATGGGGTTTGAGTCGGTATGAGGGGTGATGTGACAGAGTAGTGTTGGCAGTGCCGAAGGAGATGTGGGGTGGGGGCAGTGATGTGGCAGACGGAGTGTAGGGGAAAGACTACGTGTACTCACTTTGGCTGACCTACTGAGGTCATTGGACCGCCTCCTGCACTGTGTGCAGGTGGGCGATATGTTGGTGGCGCAGGTGACCCCCTCTGCCACCTCGAGCCAGGCCTTCCTGGTGGCAGAGGCAGGCCGCTTCCTCCCGCCCGCCAGGTGGAAGATCTCTGTCCTCCCCCTCCTCCTCACCCCATGTATTGATACCTGGGGTGAGGCATCATTAAACTGGGAGCAGCCTTCCCCCTGGGCTGCTCCATGCAGTCATCTTTGCTATTGGTTGCAGCATCTGTCAGTGGAGGACTGCCCCTTTAAATAGAGCACCTCCAGCTGACAGATCTTACTGCGCATGCGCAGCCTGCCCGACGCGCAGATCAGCAGCGGGGAACCCGGAGGAGCAAGTAAGTGAATCCAATTAGTGGATTGTTTGCTACGATCGCGCGGGAAACCCACTAATTTCACCGGGCGCGTTACCCATGCACCCGCTTGCCCATCCGCCGAGAACCAGCATCCTTGCTAAAATCGGGCCCATAAACTCTGAAAATGTGGACATTTAAAAAAAAATAGCCTCAGCTCCCTTACTGAGGGGGAAATGGGCAGGGGGAGGTGGGGGGGCTTGGTACTCTTCCTAATGGCAGCGAGGTCCCAGAGTTTCCGGCAGCATTCCAGATGTATCTATCGTGGTGCAGGCCACTGGTGGCCCATTGCAATTGAGGTGCCCTACTACTGACCCCTCAAACTCCAGCGGGGTCAGCACTGGAGGGCACTGGCAGGCATGATCCCAGTGTAACTGCTGGAATCGTGATCGACGGACGTATCTTTTAGTTTTCAGTTCAATTGAAGGGAAAACACCTGTCTTCTCTTTTCAGATGTTGACTGTTGTGCATTTCCAGTATTTTCTGTTTTTATTCCAGATTTCCAGCACTTGTAATTTTTTTTTCACTTGTATCTCACAACTTGGTAATTAGGAGTCAAAATTCTGGAAACTGGAGTGAGCTAAACCACAACTAAGTGGCTGATACAAAAGTACCTGCAAGAATATACCAAATTCACCAACATAAATAGTACTCTGTGGGCCAAGCGGCTATGGAGCAGTGGAGAGTCTGGTAATGCTGCCTTTGGGGCTGGAAGATGAGGGGGAGCAGTGAAGAAGACAAGAGAGAGCAGGAGCAGTGGAGGAAGAGGGCTCTGTGCAGGAAAACATACCCACAGCGAGTCTTCAGGGTGCACTTCTACTTTAACTTCACTGTGGTGCCTTTGCTTCACAGAGAGGCTATGTTTACAATCGGACTCTGTTGGAAGAGCACCTTCAGACCAATTAGGACAATCATGTAGCTCTTTTACCTCATGCCCAAGTCTCTATTTTTGCAACTACAGAGGTTTGTTGTTTTATACATGCCAACCTAGAAAACCAGCAGAAACTGACCATGAAGGGACTTCAGCTATGTGGAGATACCAGAGAAGCTGCGTTTGTTCTCCTTAGAGCAGAGAAGGTTAAGGGGAAATTTAATAGAGGTGTTCAAAATTCTGAAGGGTTTTGATAGAGTAAATAGGGAGAAACTTTCCATTGACTGGAGGGTCGATAACCAGAGGACACAGATTTAAGGTAATTGGTAAAAGAACCAGAGGGGAGATGAGGAGAATTTTTATTACGCAGTGAGTTGTTATGATCTGGAATGCTCTGCCTGAAAGGGTGGTGGAAGCAGATTCAATAGTAACTTTCAAAAGGGAATTGGGTAAATACTTGAAAGGGAAAAATTTGCAGGTTTATGGGGAAAGAGCAGAGGAGTGGAACTAAATGTATAGCTCTTTCAAAGTGCTGGAACAGGCAAGATGGACCGAATGGCCTCCGTCTGCATTGTAAGATTCCATGATTCCATGACTAAAGAATGGCACTGATTATAAGCCTATTATGTGTGAAAACAAGTAGTCACATGGGCTTGTAACTTTAGCTGTAGATATGCCCAACATTCCTTTACTTCTAATGGCTAATATTGAACACTCTTATATTTCACAATCAATAGATTTTTAACCTAAATATGTGATATTTGTTTTTTCAACAGACCAACCAGACTGTCGCTTCCCCAAGAATGACCTCAACAGTTAGACTCCCAGTTCACAAAGCCTTCCGACCAGAGACCCTACACTAGAGTTGCCAACCCTCCAGGATTGCCCTGGAGTTTCCAGGTTTAAAGATTAATCTCCAGGAGAAAAATCATAGGGGCAATAAAAAATTGTGGTTTTAAAAAATTTTCTTTGAACACTTATTTGTTTGTTTGTTTTAAAAAGATCAGACATGGAAATAAAGGCTGTTGACTGACAGTCAAGAATCATTCAAGAGCCTGTTCACTTTCCGACTGGCGTAGGAAGATGGTGCACCATGACATGTCAGGCGACCAATGGCGAGTGTGTGGGAGCGGGTCGGTTGGAGGCAGGAGGTCATGTGATGAAATCTCCAGGAATATTTCCAACCAGAGTTGGCAACACTACACTGCACCCATCCAACTCTGCACTTTTTCGTAGAGATGTTGGGGTAGATTTTCCCTCCATGCGTTTGGCTGGCAGAGTACGCCTGATGATACCAGGCCCACTCCATTTTAATGGCCAGGACCTCATTAACATAGAGCCGGTGAGTGGAAAACTAGTGCCCTGTGGCAGCCCACCAACTCCGAGCTGCCACAATATCAAGTCAGCCAGCCTCTGAACACAGAATAATGTAGATCTGAGGGGGGGGGGGGGGGTACGATCTCCATGGTGGGGGGGGGGGGGGATGATGACCCAATGAGGCAGAGCTGCTTGTAGGAAAATCCGCATCGGAGCAATGGGAGTCTTTCAGAAGGGAGATTGAGACCATACAATGGCAACATGTTCCCGTAAAGGTCAAGGGTGGTTCCAAGAACTCCAGGGAACCTTGGATGTCAGGGGATATACGAGAATGGATTAGGAAAACAAGAAGGGCTTTTGGCAGATACAAAAGGCTAAAGACGGAGGAAGCCCTAGAGGAGTACAAAAAGTGCAGGGGGATACTTAAAAAAGAAATTAGGAGATCAAGGAGGGGCCATGAAATAACACTGGCGAGCAAAATAAAGGAAAATCCTAAGATGTTTTATAAGTATATTAAGGGTAAGAGGATGACTAGGGAAAAAATAGGGCCCATTAGGGACAAAAATGGCAATCTGTGTGTGGAGCCGGCAGATGTAGGAGGGGTTCTAAATGAATTTTTTGCATCTGTTTTCACGATGGAGAAGGACGATGTAGACATAGAAATACGGCAGGGGGACTGTGATATACTCGAACATATTAACATCAAGCGGGAGGAGGTATTGGCGGTTTTAGCAGGCCTAAAAATGGATAAATCCCCAGGCCCGGACGAAATGTATCCCAGGCTACTGTGTGAGGCAAAGGAGGAGATTGCGGGGGCTCTGACACATATATTCAGAACCTCTCTGGCCACAGGGGATGTGCCAGAGGACTGGAGAACCGCTAATGTAATACCATTATTCAAGAAGGGGAGTAGGGAAAAACCGGGGAACTACAGGCCAGTGAGCCTAACATCAGTGGTAGGAAAATTATTGGAAAAAATTCTGAAGGACAAAATTAGTCTCCACTTGGAGAAGCAAGGATTAATCAGGGATAGTCAACATGGCTTTGTCAAGGGAAGATCATGTCTGACTAATTTGATTGAATTTTTTGAGGGGGTGACTAGGCGTGTGGATGAGGGTAACGCAGTGGATGTGGTATACATGGATTTCAGTAAGGCCTTCGATAAAGTCCCCCACAGGAGACTGGTCAAGAAGGTACGAGCCCATGGAATCCAGGGTGCCTTGGCACTTTGGATACAAAACTGGCTTAGTGGCAGAAGGCAGAGGGTGATGGTCGAAGGTTGTTTTTGTGACTGGAAGCCTGTGGCCAGTGGAGTACCACAGGGATCGGTGCTGGGTCCCTTGCTGTTTGTGGTCTACATTAATGACTTGGATATGAATGTAAAAGGTATGATCAGTAAGTTCGCTGATGATACAAAAATTGGTAGGGTGGTAAATAGCGAGGAGGATAGCCTCAGTCTGCAGGACGATATAGATGGGTTGGTCAGATGGGCGGAACAGTGGCAAATGGAATTTAACCCGGAAAAGTGCGAGGTGATGCACCTTGGAGGGACTAACAAGGCAAGGGAATACACAATGAATGGGAGGACCCTAGGCAAGACAGAGGGTCAGAGGGATCTTGGTGTGCAAGTTCACAGATCCCTGAAGGCGGCGGAACAGGTAGATAAGGTGGTAAAGAAGGCATATGGGATACTTGCCTTTATTAGCCGAGGCATAGAATATAAGAGCAAGGAGGTTATGATGGAGCTGTATAAAACACTGGTTAGGCCACAGCTGGAGTACTGTGTGCAGTTCTGGTCGCCACACTACAGGAGGGATGTGATCGCTTTGGAGAGGGTGCAGAGGAGATTCACCAGGATGTTACCAGGGCTGGAGCGCTTCAGCTATGAAGAGAGACTGGGAAGATTGGGTTTGTTTTCCTTGGAGCAGAGGAGGCTGAGGGGGGACATGATTGAGGTGTACAAAATTATGAGGGGCACAGATAGGATGGATACTAAGGAGCTTTTTCCCTTCGTTGAGGGTTCTATAACAAGGGGACATAGATTCAAGGTAAAAGGCGGGAGGTTTAGAGGGGATTTGAGAAAGAACTTTTTCACCCAGAGGGTGGTTGGAGTCTGGAACTCACTGCCTGAAAGGGTTGTGGAGGCAGGAACCCTCACAACATTCAAGAAGCATTTGGATGAGCACTTGAAATGCCATAGCATACAAGGCTACGGACCAAATGCTGGAATATGGGATTAGAGTAGACAGGGCTTGATGGCCGGCACGGACACGATGGGCCGAAGGGCCTCTATCCGTGCTGTATAACTCTATGACTCTATGACTAGGTTCAAATTGATTTTGTGGAGCCAGGAGTGACATTTCTGCTCCTATCAGGCACCGCAAAAATAAATGAAAATGATCTTTGGGCTCCTCTTCGGCTGGACCGCCAGCGCACACTGCGTCCAGTTGAGTCCTAAAATGGCGACATCATCGGACCCCGATTTGCATATTAAAAGGAGCCTATTGCCTGCCTCAGGTGGGTCAATGGTAGGCCCTTGGGAAAATAGCGTCGGCCACACCGTTGGCAGGAATGGGGCGTTCAATCGTACCCCACTCAGTTTCTGCCCGGCAGGCAGCCTGATAATTTCCCCCACTCTCCTCTTCCAACCTCCTCAGTTCATACTAAAACACTCGCACCTTTCTTCCTTCTCAATTCAACCAACATTCTTTTTCCCCTCCAATCCAGTTCAAGTTGGTAATCATGTTCTATCTTCCCTCATTCAAGTTGGCATTCTTCCTTCTGCCCAGTTCATGGTGGCACTCTCACCCCCCTCCCCACATTAACCGCACCCCGCACCCCACCTCCAACCACAAAAGTTAATGCTGGCATTCTCTTTCTTTGCCCACCTCAAAGTGCCATTTTTTGGAAGGTGATTAAACTGAGGCACTATCTATCTGTTTAGGTAGACCTATATCCCATGACAATATTTGAAGAAGAGCAGAGAGTTCTCCCAGTGTCTTGGCCAACATTTCTCCCCTAACCAACATCACCTAAAAACAAAATGAACTGGTCAGTCATCTCATTTCCTGCTTGTTGGCCCTTGCTATGTGCAAATTAGCTGCCACTATTACCTACATAACAATTGTGACTACACTTCAATAGCAATTCATTAGTTGTGAAGTGCTTTAGGATATCCTGAGGATGTGACAAGGTACCATATAGATTTTTTTTTATTCGTTCATGGGATGTGGGCGTCGCTGGCGAGGCCAGCATTTATTGCCCATCCCTCATTGCCCTTGAGAAGGTGGTGGTGATGCAAGTTCTTTTCCTTCACTGAAAGAATGATAGAAGTTAAATGATCTGTTCATTTTTCACAGCAGCCACTTTACATGGTTAAGTGGACTTCAACATATTGCTCTATAATGTACAGAATGTAAAACTCATTTAAAATATCTTGACCATTTCTGTAAATAAGCAGAGTGAAAGTGCATCCACATGGACCCTTGTTTATTTACATCTGGTCAATTATCAGCTCCAGCAAGCCATCTATATTCACCTTTGGATGAAATAAATCTTCGCAAAGAAATATTCCGATTGCATCTTTCTCAGCTTCTTACCCCTCTCTTCTTTCACAATGTCGGTCCCGTTTTATCAAAAGTATTCATTTCAAGTTGTTGATTAGTTTTATTGCTCCAGCTTGTTAATACAGAGAGTCCAGAAAATCACTTTTCTTCAGAGTAATTTCGATATAAGCCTGGGGATACTGAGTTGGAAGAAGAATATTCTTTCTGAGAACCTAAGATTGTGAGACATTATTGGCTTATAACAGGGTTTTTTTTGGCTCCTCCATCTCTTTTCTTCAGGCTACAGGATTGAACTCGCTGGCTTCTCTGATACTGCTTTTCATGATTCCTGAATGACTTTTGACTCCTTGTTAGAAAACTTCATCCTAAAACCTTTTTAATGTGCTGCTTCTCCATCAGTTGCATCCCTGTGGATTACACTATTGTTAGTGCGTCACTGTTGTTCACTGTATCTTTATCTTTGTACTGTTGTATTCGTGCAAATTCACTAAACCTGCAAGACCTTATCAGAGGATTCCAACAATGTCATCCTCACTGTGTCTGGGGAGGAGGAGGAATAAGAAAAAGGGAAGGACACCACCACTATGACCTAGAGCTGCCATCCACAATCCAAAGAGGAAATTACAGCTGAGAGAAGATCAAGCCTGATGGGTGGCACGTGACTTGCAGAAGACTACTTTTCAAAAGAAAGAAATCCTCCTTGGTTTTATCTGTAAAATGGAAATGGACTGTGCAGCTGGATTGATTGACAGTTTCCCTGACCATCACAGAGAAGAGCATGGACATCAAAACAACTTGGAATCATATTTCGTCTCTTATTGGAACCCAGTTGTTGGTTTGAAGCCAAATGTTTCAGTGGTGGGTTCTGAATAAATCTCATACATTTGAATCGCATTAATAAATCATGCCAAAGCTCTTTGCAGCCAATGAAGTATTTTGAAGTGTAGTCACTGTTGTAATGTAGGAAACATGGCAACCAATTTGCGCACAGCAAGGCCCCACAAACAGCATTGTGATAATGACCAGATAATCGATGTTAGTTGAGAAAAAAAAATATTGGCCAGGGCACCCGGGAGAACTCCCCGGCTCTTGTTCAAATTAGTGCCCTAGGATCTTTTATGTCCACCTGAGAGGGCAGATGGGGCCCCAGTTTAACACCTCATCTGAAAGATGGCACCTCTGACAATGTAGCACTCACTCAGTACTGCACTGGAGTGTGAGTCTAGAATTTTTGTGCTCAAGTTTCTGAAGTGGGACTTGAACTCACAACCTTCTGACTTAAAGTGCTACCAGTGAGCCATGGCAGAAACAACAACTAAATGGAATTTAATCTGTAAGTGCACATGTAACACTAGATCATAAAATATGACAACATTCACATTATTTAGAATTATAATGTTTCTATTCTGTAAGCTCTTGACACTGCTCAGAAGGTGGAGTTTTTTATTAGATGCCAGCCTTTATTCACACCACAGTAGTTTAGATCACTGACCATACAAGCCATCCATCTGTTTTTCACACAGGTATCAGCTTTTCCAGTCTCTGTGCTGTTTGTGCCAGTGCCTGACCTCAGGCAAACTAACATCGGCTGTTTTCCAGTCAGCAGACGGTAAATGGGGGCTGAAAACAACTGGCATTATGGTTGACCTCTTTCAACATTTCAGATTATCCTTTAATTAAAACACAAGCTAAGAACTCCTTTTAAAGGGGGATTCTTTTCATTAGGATACTTATTAAAGATCAAGCATTATTTTGCTTCCAGTTTTTTCACCCATTTCTGTTCAGTTTTAAAATGGTGTTTAAACAGTGAGTGTTGAAATAAAGAAAGAAAGACAGAAAGAAAAAAAGAAAGACTTGCATTTATGTAGCTCCTTTCATGACCTCAGGATCTCCCAAAGCGCTTTACGGCCAATTAAGTACTTTTGAAGTGTTGCCACTGGTGTCATGTAAGAAACATGGCAGCCAATTTACGCATAGCAAGCTCCCACAAACAATAATGTGATAATGTCCGGATAATCTGTTCTTTTAATGATGTTGGCTGAGGGATAAATTATACCTTGAAATCATTTATTAATATTATTTAATATATAAAATTATATATTCAAATTAATATCTTGAAATCATTCAAGATATTAATTTGAAGGTGTTTCACTCTGACTGTAATGGAGCTTATCTGGCATTAATAGAGACACAGTCATCAGCCTAGGAATGTCACCATTAGCTGTATGTAGTTATTCACTTTCTGCACGTCATCATGTTCAATAACCCTTCAATTTCAGTATGTAGTTAATGATTTCATCATCACTTTCCGATAAAACAATACAATGAAAAATATTGGCAGAATAGCAACAGGGAGCCACAAATCCAAATTCACCTGGATTTGAATCCAGCCTCGGCCTAATGGAATGAAAGTTTCCTCACGCTGCCAGCAGTACAAATCCTACGTGTAATGAACCTCGATACTTTGAACCCAGTTAGTAGTGGAATGCAGGCCTAGAGCGTAGTACAAAACCGTCCACAACCTGGCACTGTTAGCACTCTCACTCAGAGCTGATACAAGGATTTGGGGTGTGGGAAGTGGAAAGTTCACACTGAGACAAATAGGAGGTGTTTGGGAGAGAAAGAACTTGCAATTATATAGCACTTTCATGACCTCAGGATGTCCCAAAGCGCTTTACAGCCAATGAAGTACTTTCAAGTGTAGTCTAATGTAGGAAACGCGGCCAATTTGCGCACAGGCAGGTCCCACCAACAGCGATGTGATAATGACCAGTTAATCTGTTTTAGTGATGTTGCTTGAGGGATAAATATTGGACAGGACACCGGGGAGAACTCCCCTGCCCTTCTTCGAAATAGTGCCGTGGGATCTTTTACGACCATTTGATAGATTTAATGTCACTATTGTTCGGGCTAAGGCACAGTTTCAGGTCTAGAAGAGAAAAATAAGCTGTTGCCTCTCACTTTGATGAACACAAAAATGATCAACTCAAGAAAGTTTCCTTGTACGAGGTGATTTCCCCCAGTGACAGTGAAATTCTCAGTGTAGTTCAGGTTTTATTTGAAATAACTGTTGGGACACGGTGACTAGAAAAAAACTGCATGTGAAAGTGTACCTGCAGAACTAAAAGAAAACAGTTAATATGAGGAAAGCAATGAATTAATGGGTAATAAATAAATCAGCAGTGTTGGTTTTATTACAAACTACAGCAGTTAAGATGCACTTGGGGGCCAACTACCTTATCCATGGTTTTCTCTCAAGTAACAATGGTCGTTACCTGGGACATGTAGAAAGAAGAAAGACTTTATATAACGCCTTTCATGACCAGAGGACGTCCCAAATCCCTTTACAGCCACTTTGGAAGTGTACTCACTGTTTGATGTTGGAAATGCGGCAGTCAAATTGCGCACAGCAAGATCCCACAAACAGGAATGAGATAATGACCAGATAATCTGTTTTAGTGATGTTGGTTGAGGGATAAAAATTGTTCAGGACACCAGTGAGAACTCCTCTGCTCTTCTTCGAAATAGTGTTATGGGATCTTTAACGCCCACTTGAGAAGGCCTCATCTGAAGGGCGGCACCTCCAACAGTGCAGCATTCCCTCAGTACTGCCAGCCTAGATTATGTGCTCAAGTATCTGGAGTGGAACTTGAACCCACAGCCAATCTGATTCAGAGATGAGAGTGCTACCACTGAGCCACGGCTGACACCACACTGTCCACTGCTTCTGCAGTTTCAGCAATTAGTTCTATTGCTGTAATAAAATACTTAATTACTGCAGTAACTTCTTGAATAAAGCAGTTTGCCCTTTATACTATAAATACCATAGGTTTTATTTTCCCCAGTGTAACAGGGAATAAGGAAAAGTAAATAGCTGCAAGTTAAAATTGTGTGGTTGCGGAAAACAATGAATAATGGCCTGGAAGATAAATGAGTGAGTAGTTTTTGTGCAATGCCTTGCACTGTAATAATGGTGAATCAATAGGTCAGTGCTGCTGTGTTTCCCTTGTAATATGAACAGTTAAAGTTCTCTTATCGGGATGAAAGTTATCATTGGCGTGCTTTTTTATTGAAAGAATGAGGGTTGTAATGTGGAGTTTGTGTCAATGGAGAAAATTAAGAACTGAATGAGTGAATGGGTTCAGCATCTGCCTACACGGCAAAAAGGAGAGACAAAAATAATCTGTTTCATGCTTAAAGAATATTAAATTGGTCCTACTAGCTTTTGGGTCATTGTTAACCAATGCATTGCTGTAATAACACATGTACCTTGACTCATTGGACCACCTGTACTTGGGACATGAACCTTCTTCTATCCTTATATGAACACACTTCTCTCTTTAATACTAAATAAGTAAGTGTATAGTAATTAACCACACAACTTAGAATCTGTCAAGCTTTGCAAAAACCCTTAAAAATCCTTTATTAAAACTAATAAAAGTAAAGTATGAAATCGCCAGCACAGAACATAAGTGGTAACCGTAGCTATGCAGACATTTCTCTCGAGATAACAACCTAACTGTCCATAGGGAGTTCTAAGCCTGGGACCCAGACAGGAGGATAAAATAATAGACCTAGAAAGTGGCCTTGAGAGAAACACCACAGAATGAGGGGCCAGTCCCATGAGAGTGGTGGTAACTGGTGATTGGTCAACCCAAGGGGTTTGGCATTGGGGGTGGGGGGGCTACTCCATCGCCCCCTGCCCATCAAAGAAGGAGATAAGGAGTAGGCCGACTCTCCTTCCTTTGTCCTGAAAAATGATCGACACCCAATTGGCCACCACACCTTTTGCCAAGATCCCCATAGGGTCACACACCTGGGTCAATAATAGCCCCTGTCACCACCCCCAAAAACAGCATAAAAGAGAGACCTCTTGCGACAGTCAGGTTGTGGAGGACACGGACGGAAGTAGGGTTGATCCTGGAGCAAAACCAGGCATCCCTGAGGAGAGGATCCAGATCTGACAAGGTCAGAGGCCAACAATGGGAGCCTTGTTCTGAGCAAGGGGACAGGAAGAAAAGAGGAAACCCCAGGTGGGGTAGTGGTATCGACGGAAGAGGCCCCAGGAGGGGTGACTGTCAAGACTCCTGTGCAAAGTGGGCACACCTTCACCACACGGACTGCAGCGGTTCAAGAAGGCGGCTCACCACCACCTTCTCAAGGGCAATTAGGGATGGGCAATAAATGCTGGTCTCACCAGCGACGCCCACATCCCATGAACTAATAAAAAAAAACCTCTGCCCTGGACAGGTGATATAAATTTAGTTCTGTACTACTAATTACTGCTTAAGCGCGGATAGTGCTGAACCTTGTGTGAAACTTAATAAAACTCCACTGTACCATATTGATGTCACATCAATCATTGGAAGAGGGGTAGAGTCATCCTACAAATTAGTGACTGTAGCAGGACGTGACTAACTGTGGTTCTTGTTCTGTTTTGCGTAAGATCCTAAGATTGATCTATTTCGAGAGTGCTTTGGTTTAGGAAGGATAACCTAAGGTAAGGGAGCGCAGGCAATTTCAGTACATCTGGCAGCAGTTCCAGTGCCTCACAGAATGGCTGACTCTACAACAACAAACGTAGAGAAAGCCTTACTAAAGCAATTCAAAAGTTAAGCAGGACAGATGCAGTCATGGCAATCTTGTCTGGCAGTGACAAAAGCTTCTGCACAGCAGCAGAATTCGTCCAAAAACAAGTGGATGATAAACTAATCAAGTTGGGAAAGGGAAGACAACTGGTAGGTTCAGAAATATATGAATTAAGAGAGCAGGAGTAGGCCATTCGGCCCCTCGAGCCTGCTCTACCATTTGATAAAACCATGGCTGATCTGATTGTGACCTCAACCCTACTTTCCCGTCTACCTACTATAACCTTTGACTCCCTTGTTAATCAGGAATCTGTCTAACTCACCCTCAAAAATATTCAATGACCCTGCCTCCACCACTCCTCATCTCCGTCTTAAATGGGAGATCCCTTATTTTTAAACTGTGGCCCCAGGTTCTAGTCTCTCCCACAAGGGGAAACATCCTCTCAACATCTACCCCTTTTAGTCCCCTCAGGATCTTTATATGTTTCAATAAGATCACCTCTCATTCTTCTAAACTCCAGTGTATACAGGCCCAACTTGTCCAACCTTTCCTCATAAGATAACCCCCTCATCCCAGGAATCAGTCGAGTGAACCTTCTCTGAACTTCCTCCAATGCAATTATGTCCTTTCTTAAATAAGGAGACCAAAACTGCACACAGTATTCTAGATGTGGTCTCACCAATGCCCTGTACAACTGAAGCAAAACATCTCTACTTTTATATTCCATTCCCCTTGCAATAAATGACAAGATTCCATTTGCCTTCCGAATCACTTGCTGTACCTGCATACTAACTTTTTGTGATTCATGTACTAGGACACCCAGATCCCTCTGTACCTCAGAGTTCTGCAATCTCTCTCCATTTAAATAATATACTGCTTTTCTATTCCTCATGCCAAAGTGGACAAGTTCACATTTTCCCACATTACACTCCATCTGCCAAATTTTTGCCAACTCTCTTAACCTATCTAGATCCCTTTGCCGACTCCTTCTGTCCTCTTCACAACTTACTTTCCTACCTACCTTTGATTTATCAGCAAATTTAGCAACCATACATTCGGTCCCTTCATCCAAGTCATTGATATAGATTGTAAATAGTTGAGGCCCAAGCACTGATCCCTGTGGCACTCCACTCGTTACATCTTGCCAACCTGAAAATGACCCATTTATGCCTAGTTTCTGTTAATTGGTTAACAATTATCAGATAACAGAGAGGGTAGATGAGGGCAATGCAATTGATGTGGTGTATATGGACTTTCAAAAGGCGTTTGATAAAGTGCCGCATGGTAGGCTGATCATCAAGATTGCGGCCCATGGAATAAAAGGGGCAGTAGCAACGTGGATACAGAATTGGCTAAGGGACAGGAAACAGAGAGTAGTGGTGAACGGTTGTTTTTCGGACTGGAGGGAGGTGTACAGTGGTGTTCTCCAGGGGTTGGTGCTGGGACCACTGCTTTTTTTGATTTATGTTAATGACTTGGACTTGGGTGTACAACACAGTTTCAAAATTTGCAGATGACACAAAACTTGGACGGGTAGTAAACAGCGAGGAGGATAGTGATAGACTTCAAGAGGATATAGACAGGCTGGTGGCATGGGCGGATATATGGCAGATGAAATTTAACACAGAAAAAGGCAAGGTGATACATTTTAGTAGGAAGAACGAGGAGAGGCAATATAAACTAGAGGGCATAACTCTAAAAGGGGTACAGGAACAGAGAGATCTGGGGGTATATGTACACAAATCATTGAAGGTGGCAGGGCAGGTTGGGAAAGCGGTTAAAAAAAATACAGGATCCTGAGCTTTATAAATAGAGGCATAGAGTACAGAAGTATGGAAGTCATGATGAACCTTTATAAAACATTGGTTTAGCCACAACTGGAGTGTTGTGTCCAGTTCTGGGCACCGCACTTTAGGAAAGATGTGAAGGCCTTAGAGACGGTGCAGAAGAGATTTACCAGAATGATTCCAGGGATGAGGGACTTTAGTTATGTGGATAGACTGGAGAAGCTGGGGTTGTTCTCCTTGGAACAGAAATGGTTGCGAGGAGATTTGATAGAGGTATTCAAAATCATTACAGGTCTAGACAGAGTAGATAGAGAGAAACTGTTCCCATTGGCGGAAGGGTCAAGGACCAGAGGGCATAGATTTAAGGTGATTGGCAAAAGAGCCAAAAGTGACATGAGGAAAAACTTTTTTATACAGTGAATGGTTAGGATCTGGAATGCACTGCCCGAGGGGGTGGTGGAGGCAGATTCAATCGTGGCCTTCAAAAGTGAACTGAATAAGTACTTGAAAGGAAAAAGTTTGCAGGGTTACGGGGATTGGGCGGGGGAGTGGGACTAGCTGGAATGCTCTTGCACAGAGCCGGCGCGGACTCGATGGGCCGAATGGCCTCCTTCCATGCTGTAACCTTTCTATGATTCTATGATTCTAATGATGTTTATAGTTTTGGAAGACTGAAGTGCAATCACATCGAGATATGAATCCAGTAGCTATAAGTAATTAACAGGCTTTCTGTTTGGTTAGCCCTGGCATGTAACTGAAAGGTTACCTAGATCTCAAGATAAAGATAGACATTCTTGAAAGTATGGAAAGTTGGGATTTAGTAATGAGAGTGACCTAAGAGAGACAAAATAATCGAGGATAAGAAAGTTAGGAAAGACCCAAAAACGTAATGCCTTCTTCAACAAAAGGTTTTGAATACCCGATCAATCACATGTAAGTTTTGCTTTTATGAGATCTTTGAAAGAAGTGTTACCAATACTCCACATAGTGACTCAGTGACTCCACAACACATGCATCATCTTTAAGTTAATAAAGTGATTTTTCATCATCTGAGCACTAGAATAAATGTCTCCTGTGGTGCTCCTTAATGGTGTACTGCAAAGGAAATGCATTTGTATTCTTGTCAGAGTTTAGCTCAGTATGAACAGAGATGATGTAATCCATCTATGTATATGCTGAATGTGTAGCTGTTTCTGGCAGGTTGATTGGCCCAATGGGTCATGTCACATTCAAGTATTTTCATTGGTCTGTACCAATGACGTGGCCCAAACCTGCATTTTTCCCTAAATGAGTAATTGGAAGTTTTCCTCTGCTGCCAATGGCATTGTTCTGTGGGAGTCCCATCAGCAATTGTTACTGGTTTTGGTTCATGTGATTTCTGCTGCAACAATATCATTGGTCCATGGGAACCATATTGACCTATCCCTCCATTCCCTGTGTACAGCCTCGCAAAATCTGGTACAGGGTGGGTAGCCAATCATTACTGCTGACCTGCTTTGGGCAATGCAACAAAAAGCAACTCCTTTCCTAAAACTTTAACATCTGTTCATTTCATTACATTTTTGCTGCAAGAACTTTGACTTTTCTTTTTCATTCTTTAATCTGTGTATGCTGACTCTCTACATGCCTGGGCCTGCCTGCATGGGCAGAGATAGGAACAGGAGTAGGCCATTCGGTCCCCCGAGCCTGTTCCACCATTCAATTAGCTCATGGCCGATCTGTATCTAAACTCTATCTACCCTATTTGGTTCTGTAACCCTTAATATGCTTACCTAACAAAAATCTGTCAATCTCATTTTTGAAGACCACATCATATAGAAGGTAAGTGGATTAATAGATAATGAACGCATGGACCATGTGATCTCCTGGACTGGTATCGATTGCCTGAGGGGGTCGGAGAGGAAATTTCCAGAGTATTGTTTTCCTTATTGGCCCTGGGTGGTTTCTGTCTGATTTTTTGCCTCTCCCAGGAGATTACATGGCTTTGGGGGTGAGGGGGGGTGGGGAGGAAGGAAATGTCTAGTCACGATGCTCCAGCTATCATGGGTGTGGGACAGGCTTGATGGACCAGCTGGTCTTTTCCTGCCAGTCATTTTCATATGTTCATTGTTCGTATCTCTGTTACGTTATTTTTCCAAACTTCCTTTTTCATGACGCAATGGCTGCCATGTTGCATAGGGATTTACTAATTCCCATGATTTTGCTATTTGCAGGATAAGCAGGGATGAAGTAACAGGAAGAATCTTACCATGTACACATTTCTTTTACTTGCTGCGTGGGTGCAGATCCCGCCTTTTAAAGGAAAACGGCAGCAAGCATCAATTTATTGATTTATTCCCAGGGATTTATTTATCTCTTATTGGTTATTACAGCAATGCATTGGTTAACAATCAGCTTTTAGTTCTAATATTTTTTTCAGAACCTTTTCCCTGGTGATTGTAAATGTTTTAAGTTCCTTCCTCCCTTTCACCTCTTGATTCACAATTATTTCTGGCATGTTATTTGTATCCTCTACAGTGAAGACGGACGCAAAATATCTGTTCAATTCATCCGCCATTTCCTTATTCTCCATTATTAATTCTCCAGACTCACACTCGCGAGGACCAACGCGCACTTTACTTACTCTTTTCCTTTTTAAATACCTGTAGAAACGCTTACTATCTGTTTTTATATTTCTAGCTAGCTTTCTCTCGTACTCTAATTTCTCCCTCCTTATTATTCTTTGAGTCATTCTTTGCTGTTTTTTATATTCTGTCCAATCTTCTGACCTGCCACTAATCTTTGCGGAATTGTATACTTTTCCTTTCAATTTGATACTGTCTTTAACTTCTTTAGTTAGCCACGGATGGTACGTCCTTCCCCTAGAGTCTTTCTTTCTCACTGGAATGTATCTTTGCTGAGTGTTATGAAATATCTCATTAAATGTCTGCCACTGCATCTCTGCTGACATATCCCTTAACCTAAGTTCCCAGTTCACTTTAGCCAGCTCTGTCTTCATGCCCTCATAATTGCCCTTCTTTAAGTTTAAAACACTCGTCTTGGACTTACTCTTCTCTCCCTCAAACTGAATGCGAAATTCAATTATATTGTGATCACTGCTACCTAGAGGCTCCTTTACAATGAAGTCATTAATTAATCCTGTATCATTACACATTACCAGATCTAGAATCACCTGCTCTCTGGTTGGCTCTAGAACGTGCACGCAAAAGAGTGAGCAGCTAATAATCGACCTGGGGAAAGAACATAGCCAGATAAAGCAAAATCTCGAGTCGCGACTCAGTAGGACACAGGACCTATCATGTATGCTGCAGTAGCAGCAGGCTCAGGGGTGTGTCTCAGCTGCGCTCACGGTTGGGTCACGAGCAATAAAGGATAGGATACAGAATTAGAAAGAGGGATTGAAGCCTTGACCTGACAGTTAGAGGATGCTCGAGGAGCTTTAAGAGAAATGGTGGGCCAGACCAGTAGGGAGGCCGACCATAACCAATGTCAACTCATGATTTACGAGCTGCAGGGAAAACTGGGATGCCAGAATGCTGTAGTTTCACCCGTCACCATGGGTCAGGGTATGGATGGAGACAACCTAGGGTGGGATGGGCTGGAAGGACAAGCTGCCTCTTTTCATTTCTTGGACTACGATCCGAAATGTGATGGGACGAGGCCGATGCCCATCAATGTGGTCACAACACGTACGACCACGCCTCAGCGCAGGGGTGCTCCACAAATCAGAGCCGCTAAAACCCGATTCAGTGCTGTCCTTAGCCAGAGAACTTGGCACTATCTCACTATACCCCTTCCTTCCAGCAACGGAGGAGAAGGAGAAAACTTTTAAACATGAGAGTAAAAACAAGCCTGATAAAAGGGCTTTCCCACATGAGATTTTAAATCAGTTTAGAATTGAGTTAAGTTGGAAAAATTGGAGATTGAAAATGAAGTCCAGAGATTAAGAATAAATGATTTAAAAAGGGAGAGATCACAAGCTGCAGAATGTGTTCTTTTGTTTTCAGTGTACTGTCTCTTTAAAAAGCCTGTCCTCATTGTGAGTGCTCTCTGTTCGTGTTGTGGGATATGGCCCCTTCTTACTACTTGTTATGTGTTTTCCTCTTTTGTCTAATGTATCTGTTTTGTCTTGTGCTTAATTCTGATAGTGCTGTATTAAAATTGGAATTATTGAGGTTAACTGACCTATTAAATTGTGGAAACCAGACTTTTATTGTGGCCAATTAAAATTCTGGTTCTTATAAAAATGTGAGAGTCTCAAATCTGGACATTAGATCATCACATAAAAATTGGCATTATGAATTTCTTAAATGCTTAATGATTTGAAGTTGTGTTGAGTATTGGTGAGTGTGAATTGATGTGATTGAAGTTGTGTCGAGTATTGGTGAGTGTGAATTGATGTGATTGAAGTTGTGTTGAGTATTGGTGAGTGTGAATTGATGTGATTGAAGTTGTGTTGAGTATTGGTGAGTGTGAATTGATGTAATTGAAGTTGTGTTGAGTATTGGTGAGTGTGAATTGATGTGATTGAAGTTGTGTTGAGTATTGGTGAGTGTGAATTGATGTGATTGAAGTTGTGTCGAGTATTGGTGAGTGTGAATTGATGTGATTGAAGTTGTGTCGAGTATTGGTGAGTGTGAATTGATGTGATTGAAGTTGTGTTGAGTATTGGTGAGTGTGAATTGATGTGATTGAAGTTGTGTCGAGTATTGGTGAGTGTGAATTGAAGTGATTGAAGTTGTGTCGAGTATTGGTGAGTGTGAATTGATGTGATTGAAGTTGTGTCGAGTATTGGTGAGTGTGAATTGATGTGATTGAAGTTGTGTCGAGTATTGGTGAGTGTGAATTGATGTGATTGAAGTTGTGTCGAGTATTGGTGAGTGTGAATTAATCTGATTGAAGTTGTGTTGAGTATTGGTGAGTGTGAATTGATGTGATTGAAGTTGTGTCGAGTATTGGTGAGTGTGAATTGATGTGATTGAAGTTGTGTTGAGTATTGGTGAGTGTGAATTGATGTGATTGAAATTGTGTTGAGTATTGGTGAGTGTGAATTGATGTGATTGAAGTTGTGTCGAGTATTGGTGAGTGTGAATTGATCTGATTGAAGTTGTGTTGAGTATTGGTGAGTGTGAATTGATCTGATTGAAGTTGTGTTGAGTATTGGTGAGTGTGAATTGATGTGATTGAAGTTGTGTCGAGTATTGGTGAGTGTGAATTGATGTGATTGAAGTTGTGTCGAGTATTGATGAGTGTGAATTGATCTGATTGAAGTTGTGTTGAGTATTGGTGAGTGTGAATTGATCTGATTGAAGTTGTGTTGTGTATTGGTGAGTGTGAATTGATGTGATTGAAGTTGTGTCGAGTATTGGTGAGTGTGAATTGATCTGATTGAAGTTGTGTTGAGTATTGGTGAGTGTGAATTGATGTGATTGAAATTGTGTCGAGTATTGGTGAGTGTGAATTGATCTGATTGAAGTTGTGTTGAGTATTGGTGAGTGTGAATTGATGTGATTGAAGTTGTGTTGAGTATTGGTGAGTGTGAATTGATCTGATTGAAGTTGTGTCGAGTATTGGTGAGTGTGAATTGATCTGATTGAAGTTGTGTTGAATATTGGTGAGTGTGAATTGATGTGATTGAAGTTGTGTTGAGTATTGGTGAGTGTGAATTGATCTGATTGAAGTTGTGTCGAGTATTGGTGAGTGTGAATTGATCTGATTGAAGTTGTGTTGAATATTGGTGAGTGTGAATTGATCTGATTGAAGTTGTGTTGAGTATTGGTGAGTGTGAATTGATGTGATTGAAGTTGTGTCGAGTATTGGTGAGTGTGAATTGATCTGATTGAAGTTGTGTCGAGTATTGGTGAGTGTGAATTGATCTGATTGAAGTTGTTTGAGTATTGGTGAGTGTGAATTGATCTGATTGAAGTTGTGTTGAGTATTGGTGAGTGTGAATTGATCTGATTGAAGTTGTGTCGAGTATTGGTGAGTGTGAATTGATGTGATTGAAGTTGTATTGAATATTGGTGAGTGTGAATTGATGTGTAAGGAGTTAATGGGTGTAACTGTAAATCAAAGGACGATATCTTGTTATCTAGTACAGGGCATCAATTTTAATAATTTTGGGGTAAATCTTAGTTGTACTGAAATATGATAGCTGTTAGCTCTGATAGCACACTCTTTTTATCTTGTGATTTAGCTGTGGTCAGGAAAAAAAAATGACCGAAGAACGGAACAAAAAAAAGGATATCTGCTATCTCCTTGATAGGAAAAGCTGGAAACCTAGAACAGCTCGGAGAGTTGGTTAAGATCATACCCACAAAAAAAACGTGGAGAAAAGTTACTTGGAAAGGTATAGTTGTGTTACGGCAGGGACAGCAAATTATAAAACTTAAGAAATTATTAGAAACTACAATTAGAAACTGAGAGCAACCTCGACAAGAGTTGATGGAACAAAATTAGAGATGGAAATCACAACAATCTAGAAATACTGGACTGATTAAAAACTAAAATGAACAAAGGGAAATGCTATCTCCCGACACAAATGTTTTTTTTTATTTTATGGGAGAGGTACATTGACGTCTCCGTTGTTTTGTTTCTGAGAAAAGTTAACCCCTTCCAAGGTCACCGACATCTGTTTCTAATTCACCGAGCAACAAGCTTTGCATTTATTTAAAATAATTGACAAAATGAGATTTGGTTGTAAAAGAAAAGATAAGATGCAGCTTTTAAGAATTACAAGTTACAGTTGCAGGATGGTCTCTGGTTATAAATTAATTTGAACTTCTTTGAAGCACTTTATGCTATTGTGATTGATTCCTCCCCCACACCTTAAGGTTTTGGCAAGCAAGAAGTAATTAACCCTTACTTCTGTATTGCTGAAGTTAAATATTTGGACTGTACTAGTTTTTTTTAGAAGTTGATCTGACACCTTTGGAGTCACAGCTTTCTGAAAGTGGAAAGAGCAGTTACTGTATGAACAGATTTATTATCTCGTGATAAAAAACAATGATGTTTTATGACGTTCAAAGGGACACACCCACTTTCTTCAGGGGTGCATGCTGAGGACCCAATGATTAAATCAGACTAGGCGGCACCCTCTCAAGACACCAACACGAGAGTGTGACCAAGGACAGGTTTACCCAAGTTCCGACCTATCAATTGGCCATGATAATCAGTGCCAGCACAAATTTGATCCTTATGTTAAGGGTCTTGAAGTGGGGGATACGGTGATGGTGAAACTGAACAATGTCACAGGAAAGTAGGCAAAGAAATTTGAAGGACCCTTCTCCAATTGAGTAATAATGTGTATGAAATTCAGACTGATTAAAAGGATAGGTGGGCACATATTAACCAGATAAAAAAAGTGGCAGGGACAGGATACCGAAACGGTACATGCCATCATACTTATAATCCTTTTATGGCTTATGGACAATGACAATGTGCAAGTTGAGGAGGACGAGATCGCCTCCACCGACTCCAGAAGGACATTCCCAGGCTTTGAGCCTTTAATGACATGGGACAGGGAGTGGGAGTTCGAACCCTCCTCACCTGAGGGAATACATGAAATCAAAAACACAAAACATGTTTCTTAAGGTGGTTACATCTTGGAAACACAAAGAGAAGGACTTGGAGTTGGAAATTCCAAAGTCAGCTGAAACCATGTACATCTGGGTGTGGGAGAGATCGGGTTAATTTCAGACAGGCAGCGAGCTACAGAGAGAGAGAGAGAGAGAGAAGCTAGGCAGTATCTCTCGCCTGTTTTGTTTTCTGGATTTGTTTCGGGTAAAGGGATTATTCCTTGGGACAAAAAAGATAATAAATGATGATTTGACAAATTAACCCCATGGGCACTCAAGGAGAGCCACAATGGATTTTCTGTGTTTCTTTTAAAACAGGTGACCATTGTTTTTGGGTCCGCATTACATAGAGAAGGAAAAGCAAACATTAACCTTGATCCAAGCTGCTTTACTTCTTCTGAAAAAGTTTTGATTTTTTTTTAGCCCATTGGAGTTACTGTTCAAACACTCGAATGGGGAAATTTACCTGTAGGTTAAGGGGATAATCAAATTATATTTTAAAATAAAAGAAGTCCAGTCTAAATGGTTCCTATCCAATGTTGTGCATCAAGAAAGAATTCTTTTAGGAAGGGTAATAAAAATGTACATTGACAAGTCCTGTCAGCCCAACAATACTGCTCTCGAATTGGAATAATTTTGAAATAACGGAATGGACTCAGGCACAATGTAACAGGATATTTTGGGAAATGAAAAGCAATTCAAGAAGAATTTAAATAAAATCTCTTGGGACACTTACTCGACTGTAAATATTGTATTGGACAGTAAATTTCCTCAAGGGCTCATGAATGGTAATTTGGGACATGAACCTTCTTCTATCCTTATATGAACACACTTCTCTCTTTAATACTAAATAAGTAAGTATATAGTAATTAACCACACAACTTAGAATCTGTCAAGCTTTGCAAAAACCCTTAAAAATCCTTTATTAAAATTAATAAAAGTAAAGTATGAAATCGCCAGCACAGATTTTATTTTTATTTCAACAACAACTGCTGAACACCCAATTGGCCACCACACCTTTTGCCAAGATCCCCATAGGGTCACAAACCCGTGTCAATAATAGCCCCTGTCACCACCCCCAAAAACAGCATAAAGAGAGACCTCTTGCGACAGTCAGCTTGTGGAGGACACGGACGGAGCGAAACCAGGCATCCCTGAGGAGAGGATCCGGATCTGACAAGGTCAGAGGTCAACAGGTCAGAGGCCTGCAATCGGAGCCTTGTTCTGAGCAAGGGGACAGGAAGAAAAGAGGAAACCCCAGGTGGGGTAGTGGTATCGACGGAAGAGGCCCCAGGACGGGTACTGTCAAGACTCCTGTGCAAAGTGGGCACACCCTCTACCCAGGACGGGTGATGTAACTCTAGTTCTGTACTACTAATTACTGCTTAAGTGTGCATAGTGCTGAACCTTGTGTGAAACTTAATAAAACTCCACCGTACCATATTGATGTCACGTCAATCATTGGAAGAGGGGTAGAGTCACCCTACAAAATGGAATTAAAATACAGGTCAGCCATGATCTAACTGAGTGACAGAAGAGGCTCGAGGGGCTGAATGGCCTACTCCTGTTCCTATGTTCCTATGAAATTAACTGATTCTCGCTGAAGAAAAGAAGATTGAAGAGTGACATAATATACACATTTAAAATGCAGAGGAGCATAGATAATGTGATTATAAGCAGGCTATGGACTGTGAGCAAAGAACTAGAAGACAAAAGTACAGTATGAATAAACCTCAAGCCAGACAGCTAGCATGATTATTAATGATGTTTTGGAATAGGATATGAACTTACAACCCCTAAGTACCCAATATTCTACAATTAGAGCTACAAACCTGCTCAGGCTCAGATTTAATTTCTTTTTTATTAGTTTTGTTTATCCATTTAAAAAAATACTAAACCCTTTAGCAGTTCCCGATGGCCAAATGCCAACCTGTTCCCAGACACCACCCACGCTGCCCTTCTCTCAGGATGCCAGAATAATGTATGATACCAGCCTGGGGAGGAGGGGTGGTGCGGGGCGGGGCGGGGGGAGGCACTTGCTGGCCAATGCTTCTTTCCTTCTTGTGTAAAGTTGCACTGCCATCACTCCTGATGATTTTCTCACCGAACTACACTTGGATTAACCGCAGGAATTTCCACTACCAACTGCTCATTGATCCAATTCTTTCGTGGGAATAATGGAGCTATAATTACATAGAATTACATAGACTTTACAGCACAGAAACAGACCATTCGGTCCAACTGGTCCATGCTGGTGTTTATGCTCCACACGAGCCTCCTCCCACCCCTCTTCATCTAACCCTATCAGCATAACCTTCTATTCCTTTCTCCCTCATGAATTTATTTAGCTTACCCTGGGCATCCATGAGGCGCTGTGGGCCATCAGCAGCAGCAGAATTGTATTCCACCACAATCTGTAACCTCATGGCCCGGCATATTCCTCACTCTACCATTACCAACAAGCCAGGGGATCAACCCTGGTTCAATGAGGAGTGTAGAAGAGCATGCCAGGAGCAGCACCAGGTGTACCTAAAAATGAGGTGCCAACCTGGTGAAGCTACAACTCAAGACTACATGCATGCTAAACAGCGGAAGCAACATGCTATAGTCAGAGCTAAGCGATTCCACAACAAACGGATCAGATCAAAGCCCTGCAGTCCTGCCACATCCAGTCGTGAATGGTGATGGACAATTAAACAACTAACGGGAGGAGGAGGCTCTGTAAACATCCCCATCCTCAATGATGGCAGAGTCCAGCGTGAGTGCAAAAGACAAGGCTGAAGCGTTTGCAACCATCTTCAGACAGAAGTGCCGAGTGGATGATCCATCTCGGCCTCCTCCCGATATCCCCACCATCACAGAAGCCAATCTTCAGCCAATTCGATTCACTCCACGTGATATCAAGAAACGGCTGAGTGCACTGGATACAGCAAAGGCTATGGGCCCCGACAACATCCCAGCTGTAGTGCTGAAGATTTATGCTCCAGAACTAGCTGCGCCTCTAGCCAAGCTGTTCCAATACAGCTACAACACTGGCATCTACCCGACAATGTGGAAAATTGCCCAGGTATGCCCTGTCCACAAATAGCAGGACAAATCCAATCCAGCCAATTACCGCCTCATCAGTCTACTCTCAGTCATCAGCAAAGTGATGGAAGGTGTCGTCGACAGTGCTATCAAGCGGCACTTACTCACCAATAACCTGCTCACCGATGCTCAGTTTGGGTTCCGCCAGGACCACTCGGCTCCAGTTCTCATTACAGCCTTGGTCCAAACATGGACAAAAGAGCTGAATTCCAGAGGTAAGGTGAGAGTGACTGCCCTTGACATCATGACAGCATTTGACCGAGTGTGGCACCAAGGAGCCCTAGTAAAATTGAAGTCAATGGGAATCAGGGAGAAAACTCTCCAGTGGCTGGAGTCATACCTGGCATGAAGGAAGATGATAGTGGTTGCTGGAGACCAATCATCTCAGCCCCAGGACATTGCTGCAGGAGTTCCTCAGGGCAGTGTCCTCGGCACAACCATCGTCAGCTGCTTCATCAATGACCTTCCCTCCATCACAAGGTCAGAAATGGGGATGTTCGCTGATGATTGCAATGTGTTCAGTTCCATTCGCAACCCCTCAGATAATGAAGCAGTCCATGCTCGCATGCAGCAAGACCTGGACAACATCCAGGCTTGGGCTGATAAGTGGCAAGTAACATTCGTGCCAGACAAGTGGCAGGCAATGACCATCTCCAACAAGAGAGAGTCTAACCACCTCCCCTTGACATTCAACAGCATTACCATCGCCAAATCCCCCACCATCAACATCCTGGGGGTCACCATTGACCAGAAGCTTAACTGGACCAGCCATATAAATACTGTGGCTGCAAGAGCAGGTCAGAGGCTGGGTATTCTGCGGCAAGTGACTCACCTCTTGACTCCCCAAAGCCTTTCCACCATCTACAAGGCCCAAGTCAGGAGTGTGATGGAATACTCTCCACTTGCCTGAATTAGTGCAGCTCCAACAACACTCAAGAAGCTCAACATCATCCCGGACAAAACAGCCCGCTAGACTGGTACCCCATCCACCACCTTAAACATTCACTCCCTTCACCACCGGCGCACTGTGGCTGCAGTGTGCACCATCCACAGGATGCACTGCAGCAACTCGTCAAGGCTTCTTTGACAGCACCTCCCAAACCCACAACCTCTACCACCTAGGAGGACAAGGGCAGCAGGCACATGGGAACAACACCACCTGCACGTTCCCCTCCAAGTCACACACCATCCCGACTTGGAAAAATATATCGCTGTTCCTTCATCATCGCTGGGTCAAAATCTTGGAACTCCCTTAATAATAGCACTGTGGGAGAACCTTCACCACATCGACTGCAGCAATTCAAGAAGGCGGCTCACCACCACCTTCTCAAGGGCAATTAGGGATGGGCAATAAATGCTGGCCTCGCCAGCGATACCCACATCCCATGAACGAATAAAAAAAATGCACCTTTGTTCATCACCTCAACCATTCCATGTGGTCGCTCGTTCCACATTCGAACAACTCTCTGGGTAAATAAATTTCTCTTGAATTTCTTATTGGATTTATTAGTGACCTTCTTATATTTATGGCCTCTAGTTTTGGACTCCCCCACAAGTGGAAACATCTTCTCTACGTCTACCCTATCAAACCCCTTCATAATTTTAAACACCTCTATCGGGTCTCTCTTCAGTCTTCTCTTTTCTGGAGAAAAGAGCTCCAGCCTGTTCAGTCTTTCCTGATAGTTATAACCTCTCAGTTCTGATATCATCCTTGTAAATCTTTTTTGCACCTTCTCCAGCCTCTCTATATCCTTTTTGAAATATGGAGACCAGAACTGTGCACAGTACTCTGAATGATTTTTGAGGGCCTTTCATTGTTACATTGGCTGACTTCTCGAGAAGTAGTCATGGCCCAGTTGTTGTTAAAATAAAATCAACACGCAAAAAAACTTGAAGAAGTGAAAGGCTGCAGTGCTTCAGTGACCTGTAGTACAACCTATCAGTGCACCGTTCCACTGGACTGTAAGGACTGGTCTCATAGTGGGCATCTAGGAAGACCCCAAGTGAAAACAAGGGTACGGAGGAAGTGCCCTCAAGAATCTCCAAGGTTTCAGGAGTTTAACTGACAGAGGCTTTTGGGAAGATCTTCTAGGCCAGGCAATGCTGCATGGTGGGAAGCAAGGTGTACCTACAGAGTGAAGTAAATAAATTACAAAATGATATTGGGACGACTAAAAATTCTTCACTTCTCCTCATCATGACGGGCTCTTAATATGTATGGTACTTGCATATCACTAAATGAAAACTAGATGGCCTCTTGATGGGAGTGATCACATTGTAGCAATTACACTTCAACATCTTCTCTGGTGATGCTTTTGTTATTCTTTTACGGCAATCTACTAGAGGGCCTGGAAATAAAAACAGCTCGTTATTATCACTCCAATACGAATGATTATTCATATAACAGCTACAAGAAATGCTTGGTATTATTAAAATAAAAGGAGGATCCCATCCAGGGCAAAATAACAAAATTATCATTGAAAGCAGGGAAAAAGGTCAAACTTGAATTGCCTATTATCCTTTTCATTTGCATGGCACTCTTTAATCCACCACAAGTCTACTGGTTGTTATAGCCATAGACTCTGACAGCACAGGAGGAGGCCATTCGGCTCATCCTGCCAGTGCTGGCTCTTTGAAAGAGCTATCCAATTAGTCCCGCTCCCTCGCTCTTGCCCCAGAGCCCTGAAAATTATTCCTTTTCAAGTATATATCCAATATCCTTTTGAAAGTTACTATTGAAAGTTACTTCAAGTTGCACTTATATAATAAGGCACTAGAGCTGAATGTTGACAGTGTTACTGTTCCTAGAGGCCTGAATCTTGAGCATTGTCGTGATGGCCATCGCTGCTGATTTGTGATTTATGATCAATATTCTGGGCAGTCATCACAGTCAGTCATTGATTTTGTTTTTGTTTTTTTCTTTAATCACAGGAAACCAAAAGGTTATGCACACATAACTAATGCACATCTGTAACCATATGAGGAAATGTTAGCTGTCAGCAGCAAGCCAGTGTTAATTGGCACATTGTTTAAAAGAGATTAGTCTCTGTGGCGAACAATCAAGTATGATCTTCACAAAGAGACTGTTAAGTAAATAGATAGCAGGGCCGATTTTCCAATCACCATGGCCAGTGGAACAAATGTTTGGGGATCGGAAAATAGGTGGACACCCTTATTGCCACACTTTTGTGTGGTGCACGTTTTTCTGGCTGGTCTAATGCTTTAATGCATTTAAGAGTAAATTTTACTGTTCCCAACATTGGCAGGAGCACATTTTGAGAATTCACATGTGGACATCAGTGCGGCAATTTGCAGCTATGGTTTTCCATCGATTGTGAGCCAGTACAGACATTGTGTTGCCCGTACACTTATCAACAGCAGACTGATGTACAGCTCACATTACAAGACACACTGCCTCTGAGAGGAGAATCCCAACCTTGGTTTCCTTGCTGTTTACATAGAATGACATAGAATTTACAGCACAGAAACAGGCCATTTGGCCCAACAGGTCTGTGCCGGTGTTTATGCTCCACATGAGCCTCCTCCCACTCCATTTTATCTAACCCTATCACTATATCCTTCTATTCCTTTCTCCCTCGTTTACCTATCTAGCTTCCCCTTAAATGCATCTATGCTATTCGCCTCAACTACTCCATGTGGTAGCAAGTTCCACATTCTAACCACTCTCTGGGTAAAGAAGTTTCTCCTGAATTCCTTATTGGATTTATTAGTGACTATCTTGTATTTATGACCCTTAGTTTTGGACTCCCCAACAAGTGGAAACATCTTCTCTACGTCTACCCTATCAAACCCCTTCATAATTTTTTTAAGACCTCGATCGGGTCAAGCCTCAATCTTCTCTTTGCTAGGGAAAAGAGTCCCAGCCTGTTCAGTGTTTCCTGATAGTTATAACCTTTCAGTTTTGGTATCATCCTTGTAAATCTTTTTTGCCCTTTCTCCAGTGCCTCTATATCCTTTTTGTAATATGGAGACCAGAACTGAGCACAGTTCTCTCAAGTGTGGTCCAACCAAGATTCCATATAAGATTAACATAACTTCTTTATTTTTCAATTTTCTAGAAATGAACCCCAGTGCTTTGTTTGCATTTGATACGGCCTAGAGATGAGCACCAAATTGAATTATGAATCCATGTGACGTGAAGTGAACTAGTTTGGGTCGATTACCAGATGCTGTGATTAAGATGTGCCTATCACTTTAAGAAAAATGGAGGCACATACATCAATCGGTGAAGTAACCATTCGCACACGCATGCTGACCTTTTGCATATTTTACCATCAGGCTTTGAGCAGGAGGGTGTTTTGAACTTACCCCCCCTTCAAGTTCAGGCCGTGTCCTCTGGTTCTACTGTTCTGGACAAGGTTGAACAGCTTGTCATGGTCTACATTATCTAGTCCCTTTAGAATCCTAAAAACAGCCATCATATCACCTCTCAGCCTTCTCTTTTCCAGTGAGAACATGTTCAATTTACATAATTGCTCCTCATAATCCAATCCCTCTGTCCCCTCAATCATTTCGGTTGCCTTCTTGTGTATCTTTTCAATAGCTGCAATATCCTTTTGTACTGTGGTGACCAGAACTGTACACAGTATTCTAATTGCGGTTGCACCAATGATTTATAAAGTGTCAGGATTACCTCACTATTACAGCTCAATAATGACCTTTTAATACATCCCAATATCTGATTTGCTTTACTCACTGCCACTGAGTATTGTTGCGATAGCTTCAATTTATCGTCAATTGGGAACCCCCAAATCTTTTCCATTTTCCATGCACTTTATTTTCTTTCCATATAAAAGCCTCGCCTGGATTTTTTGTCCCCATATGAAGCACTTTGCCTTTCTCTATATTGAATTTTATCTGCCACCTGTCTGCCCAATTCCCAAGTATATTCAAATCCTCCTGTGGCTTATCCTGTTCAGCTTTGGTGTCTACCACCTTCATTAGCTTTGTATCATCTCCAAATTTAGCCACTGAACTTGTGACTCCCAGTGCCAGATCATTTATAAAGATATTAGACAATAGAGGTCCCAAAACAGACCCCTGTGGGACCCCACTGGTAACCTTCTCCCAGGCTGATGATAATCCCTGTACCACTACCCTCTGGGTTCTATCGATCAACCAATTACGTTTCCATTTCCACTGATTCCCACTGTAAGAAAAGCACTAAACAAGCTTTCTATATTATTATAAACCTAAGCTACATTATTATAAAGTAAAATACATGTTAGTCAGCTGTGAACAAAGGACTTGCTGTCTGTATCAAAACAAGCTTCTTACGACCTTGTGAGAGAGAAAGCCCTTTTGGTTACAACCATCCACCTGGGCCATCCTAATGGGCTTGTTTAGAGGCCACTACTCATTAGGGAGGTGGTAGTGCCATTGGAGGAATGCAAAAGGGAGTTAAGGTAAGGCTGTGGAATCATAAAAGACTGTTGTTATGCCAATTGTTAGGAGGAAGGAAGACTGATAGCCCCCCCCTTCCAGACAGAGAGGATGATTGATGGGAAGCTCAAACATACAGAGGTTATTGTGTTTAAAACATATATAAGTGAGGTACTTTTCAGTAACTAACCAGAACGTTCTCAGGGCGAGGCTGGACGCCCATTAATTGGGCCTTCGGTGGTGCACTCTGGGGTCTGTGGTTTTGTGAACAATAAACCAGGTTGTATCGATCTAACCAGCATACTTAATTGTACTATTGTTTTTTTAACATCTTTGCTACTTGTTATAACTTCTTAATAAAGCTATTATACTTTGGCACCAACAGCCTCATGACCTGTATTCAAGGACAAGAACGGTTTAAGTGAAAGGCATGTTGGTATATGTAGATATATTTACTCATATAGATATATTTACTCACACTCGCTTTCTTTATTTTCAGTACCAGCCTTTTAGAGCAAATGTATCAAAGGCTGTACAGAAATCCAAGTACACCACATCCACCACCTTACCCCTATCAAACTCCATTGTCAGTAAAGTAGATTGGCAAGACCTTCCCTTTATGAACTGGGAAATATGTAATCTGAACACAAATGCAAATATTGTAAACTTGTGTGGCGAAGACAACAAGAAGAAGAACATGTATTTATATAGTGCCTTTAATGTAGAAAAATGTCCCAAACTGCATTTCCCCCTTCTCTTTCCCCCCAAACATCCAACTCCCAGCTCACCAGTGGAAGAATTACAGCTACAGTAACAGTGGCTTGCAGGTCATTACAGATTACAGCAGCAGCTGTGATCCCATTCTCTATAACTATGATGCTTCTATGACTCATTAAAAAGTCACCTCACTCCCTGAGGCGCCCTACCATTCTGCTGACATTGTTTGTCCCTGATACTTTGCCCCCATGGTCACTCTCCCTCCCCCTATAGTGTTCCTCCCTGTAATTCCGCTCCCTGAGATACTCCCAGCCAAAGGTCCTTGTTTCCCATTGGCTCCTACTTGAAGCTGACACTTTGGGGTAATTTTGACTTTGGGTGATACTGTAAAACGGGCAATAACGGATCAGCCGCCCATGATACATCTCTCCCGATTTTCATTTCCGTTAAAGTCAATTGAAAGGAAAATCAGGAGGGTCTATAACAGGCGGCTGAATCAATATTGCCTGTTTTACATATCACCCAAAGTCAAAATTACCCCCAAAATGACAGGACTGGACTCCCTGCCAAGTGCTGAGGGTGAGAGTTCCTGAACTGGTAAAAACTATCTTAAGATCAGAAATTCTTTCTCCTCCCTTCCCCTAACGACATGCGGCAGAGAGTCTGCCTCTTGGTGTGAAGCAGCACCTCCAGGTAGGAGTCAGGACTGGCATTGAGGAGCATGAGGGTGATGCGAGTAGAATGGCCCCATCCCCTACCCCAACAGGTCGGCTGGACTAAAAGGGCACAAATCCAGAAACTAATTTAAATCATTGATGAGGGGTATGAACCAATTCTCCTTTCATCAGAAGGTGATGTCTTTGAAGGACCCTTAAGTGTTGAGGTATTATAAAACCAATGTCAAATTACATTCACATCAAGTTTAATTATTTTTAAATTGTGTAATGTTTAGAAATTGTGCTGAATGGTTTAAAATCCAGTTTTTGAATAAATTATAGTTAAGAAATGCTGCATCTGATTATAAATTTTTCTGAATAGCTTATCACTGTCTATTGCCAGTCCCAATGCTTGCATACTTCTCTCCATACTTGTCTTGGCACAATTAATTTAATTCCAACCTTGTTTTCTACAGGATAACCAGTAAAGGTTTGAACTCATTCAACTTAATATTCAGATTTAATTAAGTTTTTAAGTGTGTATCTCAGAGTCTGGCATTGTTCAAACTACCTCCAAAGATAGTTCCAGATATTGCCCCTATTAACCTATGCTGCACATCCAGATCCCTTTAGCTTATAATGTTATTATAGAAACTACTTATCCAGCACCACATCCAAATAGTGCAAGATGCCAGAGAGGCAAACTTCCCAATGCAGTGGCACACTGGCCTGGCCACATTAGCCCATCATTCATCCCCCGGTGTTACAGATCATGGGCAGCTGTAGCGTGGGTAAATCCTCATTTTTATTTCTTACAAGAATGGTTCTTAAATCATGATCTTCTGCACTTTGTTCCTGACAGATGATCAGCAATATTTTGGAACTTTATCCGGTGGGATCTTCGTGCCTAGGTCTGTAAAATGACCATTCCTCCTATTGGCCTGATTCAGCACAGCCAGCAGCAGAAGTTCCGTTCTGGTAAACCAGGGAATGAAAACATTTGAACTCATTCTTTGAAGACTGGAATTGTGTTGTCACTTTCTACAATCAGTCATAGATTCTTCTTTTCCTCATTATTGGTTGGTTGGACTACCCACCTTTCAAATTTAGTAGCCAACCTAAAAACTTCGTCACCAGAATTACATGATTATGTAAGAGTGGATACAATATAACTAGAGAGGAGGAAGGCCATTTGGCCCATCCATCTAGAATGACCCTACAGCCCCCCCCCCACCCCATTGCTGCATGTAATTGTTTTTTAAAGGGATTCCAGGGTTTTCACCTCTACTTGGAGGACAATTCCAAGTGTTGATCACTCTATGCAATCCTTGTGCTTTTGTTACCTGTTTCAATTTTAGACCCATTAACAACTAGAAACCAATACAGTTCAGCACACCTTTACCATATGACAACCAGAGCCATAATTTTCAGTCAAAATAAACATCTCCATGTTGTGAAGTAGTATATTGGGCTTATAGCCATTGAAATGTAATATACTGGCTCATGTTTTGATCGCTTGGCTATTACATAAGAACATACAGCATCATTGCAGTCTATCTGGTTGATCCCAAAGTTGAAAAATACCAATCAGTTCTTGTGCCAAGAAGAACTATCTAGCTCCCTCTTGAGTTTGCTGACATATCTGCCCCCACAATCTCCTTCGGCAGTTTGTTTCACACCCTCAATGCGAAGTAGTTAAGTCTAATCTGTCTCTTTATTTTCCCTCATCCCGTCTTGAATCCATGCTCCCGTCACAGAGTTTCTGTTGATGTCATACAATTTATTTGGGTTTTGTTTATCAATACCCTTAGAATCTTGAAAAACTTGATAAGGTCTCCCCTTGTTTGTCCAGTTCAACCATTCCCAGGGACCTTCATATCTCCTCATTGTTCAAGTGCCTAATCTCTGGTATAAGGTTAGCGCCCTCTACAAAACCAGAGTGTCCTCACCTGGAGTACAGTGATGGATTGTCCACTGTACTTCAGGTGGGGCTGAGGCCCTGCTCTATAAAAGCTCACTATTACTCCCTGGGTTGGGGTTTGATGTTTCTGCACTTGCCAGCCTGGGATTTTCTGCCTGTTCAATTTAATGGGTGGAAACTTGGGGCCTGCCGGGTACAAATACAGACAACCCCAGTCATATTCTCTCCCTCCGACTCGCACCCTATCTTTGTTAAAGTGAGGATTCTGCTCAGCGCTGCTTTCAATCAAATACTGAGCCAATGTGGGGGAGATCAGCATTTTAATTTATGAAAGGCGAGATTAACAATGGAGGCAGGTGGAATATGTGAAATAAAAGAAAGAAAGCTCTTGCATTTATGTAGCACCTTTCATGACCTCAGGATGTCCCAAAGTGCTTTACTGCCAATGAAGTACTTCTGAAGTATAGTCACTGTTGCAATGTAGGAATGAAGCATATTATCACCAGTTGATTAACCTCATCATTGATAAGAAACAAATTCAGTCTTGAAGAGTCTAAATTAGTAAACAGGTGAAAATATTCTGTTTTTCCATACCAGCTTTCATGCAATATTCTGTTTGTTTTCAGTATTTAAATAAATGATACTTTTTGTATTTAAAAATGATTATAGTGGAGGATTATTCTGAGGTGGACAGGCTTGTTAATACTTCCTGTCACAACTCAAGAGCAGCTCTCACGAGTCCCCAGAGGTGACTTAACAGTGAAAAACCCTTTGGTGAGCAGTTCATTAATCACATATTTGGATCAAACACAGCTCCTATTGCATAGTTTATCAATCTGTCACAGAGCTGGTTCACATTTCTGGCTTTGTGATTTGTACCCATCAGACTAAAAATAATTTAAGTGTAGTTAAAGAGTGCAGCATCTGATCTATCAAGTACCATAGCTCCCACTCAATGATGCAGTAACAATACCCCAGGGCTGGTCACACTGCTTGTTGTCCTTAACTGCTTTTTTCGCTCAATGTGGTTAAAGTTAAACTTTGCGCAATCACGATCCCACCAGTGCCACCTTGTTCACATTCTAGTGCTGCTGCGTGTCGCATTGCTCTGAGTCAGAATGTTGTGGGTTCAAGTCCCACTCCATAATCCATGTCGACATTTCAGTGCAGTACTGAGGGAGCGCTGCACTGCTGGAGGTATCGTCTTTCAGATGAGATGTTAAACCAAGGCCTCGCCTGCCCTCTTGGGTGGACGTAAAAGATCCCACAGCACTATTTTGAAAAAGAGCAGGGGTGTTCTCCCTGGTGTCCTGGCCAATATATATCACTCAACCAACATCACTAAAAAACAGATTATCTAATCATTAACTCATAGCTGTTTGTGGGACCTTGATGTGCGCAAATTGAGTGTTTCTTACATTGCAACAGTGGTTACACTTCAAAAAAGTACTTAATTGGCTGTAAAGAGCTTTGGGACATCCTGACGTCATGAAAGGCGCTATATAAATGCAAGTCTTTCTTTTTTTCATCATTCTTCAGTAAAAGCTGTTTTGTGCACATGCCCCTTTCAATAAACACAATTGCCTGCACTGAGCCTGTGAACGACAACAATTGAGGCTGGAGGAGACACGGTGACAGGTTTAAAATTTTAACAGGAAGGTTCATTGCTAAGAGAATCAATTTTAAAAAATGTTTCCTTCCAATATAAGATTTGCAGTGTGAAGCTGCGAACTGTGATTTTGGAGTGACGTTTTCTAATACTATTAAGAAAATATTGCTGCATTGATAATGTGTAACACTTTGATTTCGGGCATTGTTTAAGAACAGTTGTGCATGCAGCAGTCCAAAGAGGAGACAGCTGCTCTTGTTACCAGGGAGAGGAAAGAGTCACAAGACATTTGTGTCACAGTCACATTTCCAATGAAATAATAATTTTTAAAAATGCCTGAAGTGCATTCTGAGGGAAGGTTATACCCAGGATGCTAACCAATCTCCCTCTTTCAGATGCTGATTCGCCTGCCCTGCAATTCCAGAATGTTTCTTTTTAATTTTGTGAAAATGTTATTGCTTCAGCACAAAAATGACTCCTAACTCGTCTCTTCCTGGACGACCAGAACCCACCCAATCTTCATCTCCATTTTATAAAGGGCGGGTGATTCGTTCTGCCAGTTTAACCCCCAGGTGGTGAAGTTGAAAACTCCCCTCGCCTGTCTTTTTAATGTAAGGAATCTTAAAACACCAGGTTATAGTCCAACAGTTTTATTTGAAAATCACAAGCTTTCGGAGGCTTTGAAAGCCTCCGAAAGCTTGTGATTTTCAAATAAAACTGTTGGACTATAACCTGGTGTTGTAAGATTCCTTATATTTGTCCACCCCAGTCCATCACCGGCATCTCCACATCATGTCTTTTTAAAGCATTGACTGCACAGTGTACCTGCAAGAAATTCCCTTTGAAAATGCTTCTGTGGGGAAGGTAATGTGTACTAATGTAAAAAATGGAATTTTAAAGACCTAAAAAAACAAAATAAGATGTTCCTTCACAAGGTAGTTATTAGACTTAACATGAAACAGATACTCATGCAGACTTCTAACTTTCTATCTCCTAGATTCCAATTAAGCTTGATTGAAACTAAATTGTCATTATCAGAACAGATGGTTCATTCTCCCCAGAAGGTGCAACAGGTAGAGGAGATTTAATGAGTAGCTGTGTGAGACAATAAATATTAGTCCTGCATGATAGGATAAACATTTCTCCTGCGTAATAGAATAAATATTGTTCTGCAGATGAAACAGATTTAGAGAGTCCCCTGTTGAAAATCACACATTCTCTGTATTTTTATGTAATAGTTTGATTTGATATTATTATTTATAGTTAAATAGCAAATCTTATAGTAATTTGGGAAGGAGAGAAGCTGGTTGGAGTTTTCCGTAGGACAGGTTGAGGAGCTGGGAGACGCTAATTGAGGTGCTACAGCGCCACCTCTAGCAGTAGGAAGTAATTACAGCCTGACAAGTTTATATTGGCAGTGTCCAATACAAATGTGGATATAGGAACTTACATTGGGAGAAGCTGATGGCCGTATGCAAAGATTTGTAGACAGTAGATGTAAGCTTTTTAAAATATGATCCATTATTTTAACATATTATCTATATATCCACTATCAAAAGAACTAGAGGGGAGATGAGGAGAAATGTTTTTATGCAGCGAGTTGTTATGATCTGCATTGCACTGCCTGAAAGGAGATTCAATAGTAACTTTCAAAAAGGAATTGGATATAAACTTGAAAAGGAAAAATCTGCAGGGCTACGGGAAAAGAGCGGGGAGTGCAGCTAATTGGATAGCTCTTTTCAAAGAGCCGGCACAGGCATGATGGGCCGAATGGCCTCCCTCTGTGCTGTATGATTCTATGAATCTACTTGTAGAACCTCATATTATGGGTGGAAGTGTCTTCTGTAGTGAATACTTCCATGAAGTTATCACTTGGTACATGTTTACTATTTTAGCACATTTAATTTCAACACAGTTTGTATCCTTAAGGGATCTAGCTGCTTCTTTGATTGACCCTCTTATTATTACAGTACTGAAAGAACTTCTTGCTGTTGCATTTAGCATCTACAGTTATGAGATACATGGACAGGTTATTTTCAACTTTCTCCCTCTCCATTTTCTTCATCACACATGCCACACACTGTTCTCTAGCTGTAAAGGTGGGGGGTAGATTTTTGTCACTGGTTGGGTGGTAATCTGGCAGGGTGGATTGTCCACCCTTCATAGACTCCACCTCATTTTCATTCCATTGAAATCAATGCAATCCCACTGCTCTGTGTGAGAACAGAGTGCAGGAGTGCTGGGAAGCTCTCGAAGCCCCTATCCATGCTATCCTTCAGGCTTTGTAAGCCAGAGGAGATACTGGACCCCAGAGCCAAGATGGCAGCAGTTTGAGCTCCCATCAAAGTGGTCAGAACAGTCACCAGAGGTTCCATCGCTTTGGCCTCCCTGCAGTGTTCATAGAGCTGACCACTTGCTCCATGTTTGACTGCATGGTTTTGATGCTGTGCGTGAAGACAGCATGAAAGTTAGAGCTGGAATCCTCCAAGCTCTCCAACTTTGTGCACAAGCTCACTGGCAGGCAGCCCAGTGCACGTAGAAGGTCCCAGTAGATTGGCATCAGTCTTCTTATGAATGATGGGCCCTCGATGTCTTTATCTGTACCCTGCGCAGCAGGGCTAGAATGCGAGCTCTCCTTCTGGTGAGCTGCTTCCTGGGCCATGCTCCTGCACACTCATGCTGGGTGAATCTCCCTGTGCTGACCCCTGTAGCATACCCTCTGAATTACAAGCAGTGCCAGTCTCTGAGCTGGTGTCTGCAAGTTTAAGGTCAAGTGATGGCTCCTGCTGTGCAGTGCTGCCCTCTTCTTCATCGTCTTCTGTTTCCTGAGAGCTGAGTGGAACTTCTGGAGCTGAAATGGAAAAGGGATGCAAGAAGTGGCATAGGTAAGTAGAGATAGATGAGCAGCATCAATTTGTCTGCATCATGTATAAGGATGACATTTAAGTGAGAAGGAAAGAGGGAAAGTTGGTTTAAAACCCTGCAGGACTTCTCCAACTTCGCCAGACGTCACGCTCCTGAAGCGATCCCTGCCCTTGATGTCCATCAGCCGCTCTTCGAGTGGAGACGTCACATGGGTGAAGTGTGGCCCTCCTCCTGTGGCTGCCTGCTCCCTGTTATTGTGCGAAAACTTGACCTGCAAGAAAGAAGGAGGTTTGTCAGTGTTAGTGTAGCGAGAAGTTTTGAGGACGTGCATGTGAGGGTAGAAGGGTAGAATAGTGTTGCTGGTGTTTAAAAGGTGGCAGAGGTGTGAGGAGGTGAAGGAAGTAATAGTGAGGAGAGCAGCACATGGAGAGTGCTACAGCAAGAGCGGAAGGAGGCGGAGTGAAGTGTGCTTCAGTGATTGGAGGAGAGTGTTGGGTAATTGGGGGAGGGAAGGGTTGTGAGTGCTGGGGCAACAGGTAGTGCAAGACTAAGCAGGGAGTGGCCAGAGATATGGGGCTCAATTTTAAAATCAAATTGTGGGTGCGTTGGTGGAGGTGGGGGTGGGGCTGGGAAAATGGTGAAAATCCTGCGCTGGTTCGGAAGCCGGCTCCAACCCACCAACTTCCAAGATCCCCACAGACGTGCCTGCATGTGTGCCCGCTTCACAAATCTGGAAGTTAAAGAACCAAATGTACCTCATTGAGGTACTTAAGGCACTTTATTTCTGATGAAGTAGATAGTTCAAATGATTTTTAACTTACCTGGGCGACTGTCCCACGGCTTCCGATTCACGCCTGGTGAAACCAGGAGCGAAGGGCCGGATCAGTCAAAAATAAACAAAATAAATTGAATAAAAAACCATTGCACAAAGTTAAAACACCAAATAAACCTACCTTTCCACCCTGCTCCGATGTCCGATGTCTCCCTCTCCGATGTCCCTCTCCCCCCACAATGTCTCCTTCTCTGATGTCCCTCTCAGCCCCCGATGTCTCCCTCTCCGATGTCCCTCTCAACCCCGATGTCTCCCTCTCCGATGTCCCTCTCCCCCCCACAATGTCTCCTTCTCCGATGTCCCTCTCAGCCCCGATGTCTCCCACTCTGGTGTCCCTCTCAACCCCGATGTCTCCCTCTCCGATGTCCCTCTCAGCCCCGATGTCTCCTTTAGCCCCGATGTCTCCCTCTTCAATGTTCCTCTCAGCCCCAATGTCTCTCCAATGTCCCTCTCAGCCCCCCGTCCCCCCTGATCTCCCCCTCCCCCCGATCTCCCCCTCGATCTTCCCCTCTCCCCCCCCGATCTTTCCCTCTCCCCCCACTTTCTTCCCCTCTCCCCCCCCGATCTTCCCCTCTCCCCCCCGATCTTCCCCTCACCCCCCCGATCTTCCCCTCTCCCGCCCTGATCTTCCCCTCTCCCCCCGATCTTCCCCTCTCCCCCTTGATCTTCCCCTCTCCCCCCGATCTACCCCTCTCCCCCCGATCTACCCCTCTCCCCCCCGATCTTCCCCTCTCCCCCCGATCTTCCCCTCTCCCCCCCCGATCTTCCCCTTTCCCCCCCTGACCTACCCCTCTCCCCCATCCCCCGATCTTCCCCTCTCCCCCCGAACTTCGTCTCTCCCCCCTGATCTTCCCCTCTCCCCCCCTGATTTTCCCCTCTCCCCCCCGATCTTCCCCTCTCCCCCCGATCTCCCCCTCGATCTTCCCCTCTCTCCCCCCAATCTTCCCCTCTCCCCCCCAATCTTCCCCTCTCCCCCCCCTGACCTACCCCTCTCCCCCCCGATCTTCCCCTCTCCCCCCCTGACCTACCCCTCTCCCCCCCGATCTTCCCCTCTCCCCCCCGAACTTCCCCTCTCCCCCGATCTACCCCTCTCCCCCCCGATCTTCCCCTCTCCCCCCGATCTACCCCTCTCCCCCCCGATCTTCCCCTCTCCCCCCGATCTTCCCCTCTCCCCCCCCGATCTTCCCCTCTCCCACCCGATCTTCCCCTCTCCCCCCCTGACCTACCCCTCTCCCCCATCCCCCGATCTTCCCCTCTCCCCCCGAACTTCGTCTCTCCCCCCTGATCTTCCCCTCTCCCCCCCTGATTTTCCCCTCTCCCCCCCGATCTTCCCCTCTCCCCCCGATCTTCCCCTCTCCCCCCCCGATCTTCCCCTCTCCCCCCCCGATCTTCCCCTCTCCCCCCCCCGATCTACCCCTCTCCCCCCGATCTTCCCCTCTCCCCCCCAATCTTCCCCTCTCCCCCCCTGACCTACCCCTCTCCCCCCCCAATCTTCCCCTCTCCCCCCCTGACCTACCCCTCTACCCCCCCCAGACCTACCCCTTTCCCCCCCCGATCTTCCCCTCTCCCCCCCGAACTTCCCCTCTCCCCCCCCGATCTACCCCTCTCCCCCCCGATCTACCCCTCTCCCCCCCAATCTTCCCCTCTCCCCCCCGATCTTCCTCTCTCCCCCCCTGACCTACCCCTCTCCCCCCCGATCTTCCCCTCTCCCCCCTGAATTTCCCCTCTCCCCCCCCCGATCTACCCCTCTCCCCCCCCGATCTACCCCTCTCCCTCCTGATCTACCCCTCTCCCCCCGAACTTCCCCTCTCCCCCCCGAACTTCCCCTCTCCCCACCCGATCTACCCCTCTCCCCCCACCCCAATCTTCCCCTCTCCCCCTCGATCTACCCCTCTCCCCCCAATCTTCCCCTCTCCCCCCGAACTTCCCCTCTCCCCCACGATCTTCCCCTCTCCCCCCCTGAACTTCCCCTCCCCCCCCAATCTTCAGCGTCCTCCACTCTCTGTTCCAGTGCTGGATGACGTCTTGCTCTCTCTCTTTCTCTGCCTGTCAATCAGGTTGGCTGCCGGGTGCAAAATCCAGAAACAACTTTAATCACCGTCAATTCCATTGCGATCGCGTGGGAAAAGGTAAGTTTTTTTTATTTGGATTTGCCACGCGCACCTTCACCCCTCCCCCCACTGCCAACCCGCCACCATTTCAATATTGAGCCCATGAGTTAGGAGCAAAATATTGGCAGATGCTGGAAATCTGATTTAAAATAGAAAATGCTGGAAATATTCAGCAGGTCAGGCAGCATCTGTGGAGAGAGAAACAGAGTTAACGTTTCAGGTCGATGACCCTTCGTTAAAGTTTCACCATAGTTGCTGCCTTACTTGCTGAGTATTTCCAGCATTTTCTGTTTTTATATGTGTTAGGAGACTTACCTTAGCTATCCTCGTGAGACAATTAAACTTTTATCGGCATTGCTGTCATGTCCTGAGGACGATGGGTCTGGCACTCGCATGCACTGCTACATCTGCCCACTCGTTCTGGGGAACTTGCCTGAATATCTTCCTATTATCTGGTGGATAGAGTATCTCCCTCCTCCTGCCAAACTCCTCCACCGAAACCTCCAACTTGTTTGAAAACCAGGAGGCCCTTGCAGCTTCTGCTGTTCCAGCCATTGTGCAAAGACTTCAGTGACAGTTGCCTGCAGCCAAAGTGCACCTCCCCTTTAAAAGGTGCAGGTTGTCTTTAAATGGCATCAGTAATACATCAAATTGACACCTCCATCAGGCGGCCTGCCAATGAAGAGCACGATTAACCCTGGCAGCTTGCCTATTTTATTTCAGTTAGTTTGGGGCACGAATTTGGGGCCTTCTTTGTGGCCACATGATTGGGTGTGAACTTCGAGCCCATTCTGCCAGTGAAAACGCACTTACTGCAATTTCTACCTCATAATGTTCTGAATAAAATTAATACAAATTATAATACCCCTCAGAGAGAGTGAATAGGCCAAGACATTACCTACAATCATCAAGTAAATAGACTGACCCACTGGGGTAGAGGGTGGGCTTTTAAACTGAAAATCAATAAACCAGTTATTAAGAAAATATCGCCGGGAACGTCTTTAAACGTTCTCATGATTGGCCGCTGTAACTTTGGCAGAAGATCGGTGGAAAACTCATCCTTGGTGATTTTATTCTCCATTTCAACTCATCTTGCCCTCTCTCCTCTAATTTCAATGCCCTCCTGTCCTCCCTTAACCTCTCTCTACATATAAACTCTCCTACCCATATTCACGGCCACCACCTTGACCTTGCCATCTCATGTGGCCTTTCTACTCCCATGGTCTCGATCACAGACAAGACCATCTCAAACAACTTCCATGCACCCATACCCGTGACCCGCTTCCAACCTCATTTCCTTTCCTGTTCGCCACTGGAATAAACCCACCCCCAAGTCACTTACAACTGCACTTTCAAACTCCCAATTGCCTACCCTTTGGCCCTCCATTCGCAACGATGCTTCTGCAGTTGTTGATCTCCCTCTCCTTCACCTTTGATGCCCTTTCCCCAGTGAAACCCTTACTTTATCCCATCCTGGTCATTCCCCTTGGTATGGCCCCCATCTTCACTTCCTCAAGTCCAAGGGATACATACTGGAGCATATGTAGCACACAACTGGTTTAGCCATCTATCACCAGATCTAGCTGGACCAGATCAAGCACAATCAGGTCCTGCTCTCCTTGGCCAAAACTGCTCACTACTCCAGGATCATCCTGGAATGCAAAGATAACCCCCGGCTTCTCTTCTCCACTACAAACCGTCTCCTTAAGCCCCCCTCCCCTGCTTCCTCCACCCTGACCTCCAACAACAAGTGTGAGGAGCTCATGGCCTTCTTTGTCTCTGAGATTGAGACTATCCATTCAGCTGCCTCTGCCACGTCCCTCCCTTCCCCATGCCCACCAAGCCAACCCTCACTCCAGGCTTCCTCCAAGGATCTGCTGCCCTAGTGCTGAACCTGTGTCTTTCTCTGGCTTCTCTCCTATCGCTCCTCATGCCCTCTCCGAGCTTTTGTTGTCCATGAGACCCACCTCCTGCTCCCTTGTTCCCATTCCCACTAAACTGCTGACCACCCAACTTCCCTTCCTAGTCCCCTTGCTAGCTGGTTCTCTATCATCAGATACTGACCCTCTTCCTTTCTAAACCACCATCATTACCCCCCCATATAAAATCCACCCTCGACCATTGCAAACTACCGTCCCATCTCCAACCTCCTTTTCCTCTCCAAAGTCTTTAAATGTGTTGTTGCCTCCCAAATCCGTGTCCATCTTTCTCTGCTGTTCTCGTGTTTATATTTCTTTTCAGTAACAACACTACACATTAAAAGATTCAAGTTCCCCAAACACTCAGGAGATAATACGATAAACAAAGTGAAATTTCAGACGGATATTTCCACTTGCCACAAAAACGTGGGTGGACAGGACTTTGTGCAGGAAAAAATATGGGCCGTAGAATTCTGCAGGAGTTGGAGTTTGTATGGGGCTATGGAAGCTGGCCAGAAGAACATTGAGGAAATCGAGCCTTGAGATAAAGGAGGTGTGAATGAGGATTTTGGTGGTGCTGAGAGTGGGGTAAGGGCGTTTGACGGGTGGGGGTAGAAATCCTTCTGGGGTGATAGTGCAAAGCGGGCAGTTTCACATCGGCCACCCGTTATACGTCCCGCCCGATACTCAGTTCCAATCTCTTCAATCGATGCACTGTTCTACCCCGTGATGGTCAGGAGCTGAAAGTAAACAGTTTTGCCACTGGACTGGATGTGGGATTTGAAACTCAACTCAGGGTCAGGCAAGAAAAATGGAGCAGAATAGCGACATGCATCAAATTATGGTGCTCCTTTTGATACATTTATTAATGGCCTGGACTTGGGTATACAGGGTATAATTTCAAAGTTTGCAGATGACACGAAACTCAGAAATGTAGTAAACAATGTGGAGGATAGTAACAGACTTCAGGAGAACATAGACTGACTGGTGAAATGGGCAGACACATGACAGATGAAATTTAATGCAGAGAAGTGTGAAGTGATTCACTTTGGTAGAAAGAATGAGGAGAGGCAATATAAAGTAAATGGGACAATGATAAAGGGGGTACAGGAACAGAGAGACCTGGGGGTGCACAGGCACAAATCTTTTAAGGTAGCAGGACAAGTTGAGAAGGCTGATAAAAAAGCATATGGGATCCTGGGCTTTATTAATAAAGGCATAGAGTATAAAAGCAAGGAAGTTATGCTAACTCTTTATAAAACACTAGTTCAGCCTAAGCTGGAATATTGTGTTCAATTCTGGACACCACACTTTAGAAGGGATGTCAAGTCCTTAGAGAGGGTGCAGAAGAGATTTACTACAATGGTACCAGGGATGAGGGACTTCAGTTATGTGGAGAGGCTGGAGGAGACTGTTGGTCTCCTTACCCAAGGAAGGATATACTTGCCTTAGAGGGGGTGCAACGAAGGGTCACTAGATTGATTCCTGGGATGAGAGAGGGTTGTCCTATGAGGAGAGATTGAGTAGAATGGGTCTATATTCTCTGGAGTTTAGAAGAATGAGAGGTGACCTCATTGAAATGTATAAAATTCTTATAGGGCTTGACAGGGTAGATACTGAGGCTGTTTTCCTTGGCTGGAGAGTTTATAACTAGGAGGCATAGTCTCAAGTTAAGGGATCTGCCATTTAGGACTGAGATGAGAAAAAATGTCTTCACTCAGAGGGTTGTGAATCTTTGTAATTTTCTATCCCAGAGGGCTGTGGGTGCTCAGTTGTTGAGTATATTCAAAACTGAGATCGATAGATTTTTGGACACTAAGGGACTGAAGGGATATGGGAATAGGGTGGGAAAGTGGAGTTGAGGTCGAAGATCAGTCATGATCCTATTGAATGGCGGAGCAGGCTCAAGGGACCATATGGCCTACTCCTGCTCCTATTTTTTGTGTTCTTATGTTCTCTTTAGAACAGAGAAGGTTAAGGGAAGATTTGATGGAAGTGGTCAACAGCATGAATAGTTTTGATAGAGTAAATAAAGAGAATCTGTTTCCAGTGGCAGAAGTGTCGGTAACCAGAGGACACAGATTTAAGGTGATCGGCAAAAGAGCCAGAGGCGACATGAGGAAATTTTTTTTACGCAGCGAGTTGTAATGATCTGGAATGCCCTGTCTAAAAGGGTGGTGGAAGCAGATTCAATAGTAACTTTCAAAAGGGAATTGGATAAATACTTGAAGGGAAAAAAATTACAGGACTATGGGAAAAGAGCAGGGGAATGGGACTAATTGATAGCTCTTTCAAAGAGCTGGCACAGGCACGATGGGCCAAATGGCCTCCTCCAGTGCTGTACCTACTATGATACTATGATACATGACGAAAAGTTCCCAAAACGTAAGTGGAGTCTAACTGCAACAATATCATATTAATCGCATGTGTTTGCATTACAGAGAACACCGAGGTCATTATTCCAATAAAATTAAAGTATGTTTACTCTGTATTGACTTCGAATTTATAACTATAAAGCTTTACCCTTCAGACATTATAACCAAATACAACCGCTAAGATAACACTTGCTAAATAAATATGGTTGAAAGGCAACTGAGAATAGGATTGTTAGCTGCAACTGTTCAAACGTTATATTCCTTTAATGGACGTCATTGTTTGTGAATATGAGAGAAAAACCAATTGCATAGCCCGAAATAGGAAAACAGTCGTGGTCATCGTAACGTTGAGTTGGACTTCTACTGAATGCAAAAATACTTGCTGGTCCCAATCTCACAATCAGATCGACCACACTACGCGCTAGTCCTCCGACTCTGGCCATTTGTGTTTCCTGTTCTCCCTTTGCCCCACCGTCGGTGGCACAGACTTCAGCTGCCTTGACCCCACTCTCTGGGACTCCCTCCCTAAAACCCTTTGCCTCTCCACTTGGAGGATGGGAGGGCGGCCAGGAGAGCGTTGGAATAGCCAAGCCTGGAGGTGACAACGACATGGTAGCAGATGGGCTGAGGCAGGGTTGGAGACGGGCAATGTTATGGAGGTGGAAGTTGCTGGTCTTTGCGAAGGAGAGAATATGGGGTCAGAAGCTCAGCTTGGGGTCAAATTGGACGCTGAGGTTGTGAACAGTCTGGTTCAGTTGGAGACAGTGGCCAGGAGGGGGAATGGAATGGTTGGCAAGGGTACGGAGTTTGTATCTAGGGCCGAGGACGATGGCTTGGTCTTCCTAATGGTTAACTGAACATTATGATAACATTAAACACTGGGGTAGAAAACACTCGGAGTGGTGAACCAACACTGCCTGCCGCTCCATAGATTTATACTAACCCACAAACTTACTGCGACATTTTCTTCAGGCACTTCCTCGAATAGGAAGCGGAGAAGAGCCCAGTGTCAGTTCAGGCAAAGCTAGGACCCCGGGAGAAGCAAGGGGATCGATCTCTCTCCTCGACCAATCAGATTGTAGCATTTTTGACAGCCGCGTTCACTGTCTCTGCAGGCTTAGAACGTTAAACCAGGAAGTGAAAGATACAACATTTTAAGTCAATGTAAAAACATGTAGAGACAGCGAAAAAAATAGAGGGTAAGAAATAATTGAATTAAATAAGAGACAGAAAGGAAAAGTTAAAAAAATATTTTAATTTTAAAAAAATGTAATGACCAAAACTATTAAAATAAGGAGTAAAATTAAGGAATAAGTCACTAAGGTTGAAACCATCAATTCAGCTGCCTCTGCCGCTTCCCTCCCTTCCCCTAGCCCACCAAGCCAAATTTCCCCTATGGTTCCCCTCTGCCCTAGCCCTGAATTCACATCTTTCTCTAGTTTCTCCCCTATCTCCCCTCATGCCCTCTCTGAGCTCATCTTGACCATGGGATCCACCTCCTACTCCCTTGACCCTATTCCCACTAAACTGCTGACCACCCAACTTCCCTTCCTGGCCCCCATGTTAGCTGATATTGTTAACGGATCCGTCTCCTCAGGTACTGTTCCCCTCCCCTTCAAAACTGCCGTCATCACACCCCTCCTGAAAAAACCCACACTTGACCCCTCTATCCTTGTAAACTACCTCCCCCTCTCCAACCTCCCTTTTCTCTCCAAAGTCCTTGAACATATTGTCACCTCCCAAATTTGTGCCCATCTTTCAAGGAACTCCATGTTTGAATCCCTCCAATCAGGTTTCCACCCCCTGCCACAGTACTGAAACAACACTTATCAAAGTCTCAAATATCATCCTATGTGACTGTGACCGTAGTAAACTATCCCTCCTCATTCTTCTCAACTTGCCTTTGACATGGTTGACCACACCATCCTCCTCCAACGCCTCTCCTCCATCGTCCAACTGGGTGGCACTGAGCTCGTCTGGTTCCATTCTTATCTATTCAGTCGTAGCCAGAAAATCACCTGCAATGGATTCTCTTCCCACTCTCACACGGTTACCTATGGAGTCCCCCATGGATCTATCCTTGGCCCCCTCCTATTTCTCATCTACATGCTGCCCCTTGACGACATCATCCAAAAACACATCAGATTCCACATGTACACTGACGACATCCAGCTCTACCTCACAACCACCTCTCTCGACCCTTCCACTGACTCTCTTTGTCATACTGTTTGTCTGACAGTGGATGAGCAAAAATTTCCTCCAACTAAATATTGGGAAGACCGAAGCCATTGTCTTTGGTCCCCGTCGCAAACTCCATTACCTAGCCACCGACTCCGTCCCTCTCCCTGGCCACTGTCTGAGGCTGAACCAGACCGTTCGCAACTTTGGCGTCCTATTTGACCCTGAGATGAGCTTCAACCACATATCTGCTCCGTCACCAAGACCGCCTACTTCCACCTCCATAACATCGCCCGTCTCCGCCCCTGCCTCAGCTCATCTGCTGCTGAAATCCTCAACCATGCCTTTGTTACCTCCAGACTGGACTATTCCAATGCTCTTCTGGCTGGCCTCCCATCTTCCGTCCTCCATAAACTTAAGCTCATCCAAAACTCTGCTGCCCATATCCTAACTCGCACCAAGTCCCGTTCTCCCATCACCCCTGCGCTCGCTGACCTACATTGGCTCCCAGTCTGGGAACGGCTCGATTTAAAAATTCTCATCCTTGTTTTCAAATCCCTCCATGGCCTCACCCCTCCCTATCTCTGTAACCTCCTCCAGCCCTACAAACCTCAAAGATCTTTGCGTTCCTTCAATTCTTGCCTCTTGCACATACCCGATTTTAATCGCTCCACCATTGGCAACCGTGCCTTCAGCTGCCTAGGCCCTAAGCTTGAGAATTCCCTCCCTAAACCTCTCCATCTCTCTAACCCCTCTCCTCCTTAAAACCTACCTCTTTGACCGAGCTTTTGGTCACCTGTCCTAATACCTTCTTATGAGGCTTGGTGTCAAATTTTGTTTGATAACGCTCCTGTGAAGTGCTTTGGGACGTTTTACTATGTTAAAGGCGCTATATAAATGCCAGTTGTTGTTGTTGTGTTGAGACTCCACATTTTTAAAAGTTAATTTTTAGTTAAGACTTACCGTGCTGTTAAAACTTAGTTTAGACCTGTATTTTTAAGCATGCCTGTTTGGTGGCATAATTAGTTACTTTCCAGCAGATGAGCAAGTTTGCACTTTTTTCAATGATTTCCCTGATTGCAGCGTGCGATGTCCCTTTAATTCAAAGCTGTCATATCGTCGGCAGACCAGGAGGAGCAAGTTCCGGATTTCTGGGTTTCACTGAGCATGTGCGAACACCGGAACTGGCTCCTCCATTTCGCCACTAACAACGGTAGTCCTTTCCAGGGGTACAGTCCCACCGGTCCTAGCAGGGTCGTGCACCTCATGAGTGAGCCTAGACTGTGAACCTTGGCAGGTTCTTCAACTGTGGTGGGTATTTGCACCCAGGATCTCCTACGTCTGGCCTGTGAGCGCTCGATGCTGAGCGCTGGTGAGCTCTCCACTATTTTGGGAGCGATTTCTGCCCCATTATATCCTAGAAATGGTTTGGTGATATTAGCGAGCAAACGCTTGATGCATCTGTATGACATTCCACTGTCTGCTGTATTAATGTGGACATTAACCAGTTTATCTTTAATGGGCTAACGCTTTCTCTAAAATAGAGGACAGAGGAATGTTAAGTGAACGTGTCAAGAAGCTATCCATTAACATCACCCCCAGTCATTTCAGTCACTCATCTCATTGGTTGTTAAGTCTCTTTGAACTACTTCCATCTCCTATTGCATTTGTTAAACACCCTTTACATCCTGTTGAAGAACTTCTCTTTAATTCCATAATCTTTTTAACTGGAGCCAGGAATTTCTTTTCTTTCTTTTTAATTCTCTCCCCTCCTGAAGGCAGTAGTCCTTTCCAGGGGTACAGTCCCACTGGTCCTAGCAGGGTCGTGCACCTCATGAGTGAGCCTAGACTGTGAACCTTGGCAGGTTATTCAACTGTGGTGGGTATTTGCACCCAGGATCTCCTACGTCTGGCCTGTGAGCGCTCGATGCTGATAATGGGTGCCAGAAATGTTATCATGGTCTCTGGCCAGTATGAGGGTTCTTCAACTTGCTGAACACCAAATGAGACTACCACAGAATGTATATGATTCTTTTAACATCTTCCAGTTCTGACAAAAGGTCTTAGACCTGAAACATGAACTCTGTTCCTTTCTCCACAGATGCTGCCTCACTTGCTGAGCTTTTCCAGCATTTTCTGTTTTTATTTCAGATTTCCAGCATCAGTGGTATTTTATAGAATCATAGAAAGATTACAGCATGGAAGGAGGCCATTCGGCCCATCAAGTCCATGCTGGCTCTATGCAAGAGCAATCCAGCTAGTCCCACTCCCCGCCCTATCCCCGTAGCCCTGCAATTTTTTTTTCTTTCAAGTACTTATCCAGTTCCCTTTTGAAGGCCATGATTGAATCTGCCTCCATCACACCCTCGGGCAGTGCATTCCAGGTCCTAACCATTCGCTGTGTAAAAAAGTTTTTCTTCATGTCACCTTTGGTTTTTTTGTCAGTCATCTAAAATCTATGTCCTCTGGCTCTTGACCCTTCCGCCAATGGGAACAGTTTCTCTCTATCTATTCTGTCTGGAACCTTCATGATTTTGAATACCTCTATCAAATCTCCTCCCAACCTTCTCTGTTCCAAGGAGAACAACCCCAGCTTCTCCAGTCTATCCATGTAACTAAAGTCCCTCATCCCTGGAATCATTCTAGTAAATCTCTTCTGCACCCTCTCTAAAGCCTTCACATCTTTCCTAAAGTGTGGTGCCCAGAACTGAACACAATATCCCAGCTGTGGTCGAACCAGTGTTTTATAAAGGTTCATCATGACTTCCTTGCTTTTGTACACTATGCTTCTATTTATAAAGCCTAGGATCCCGTATGCTTTTTTAACCGCTTTTTCAACCTGCCCTGCCACCTTCAACAATTTGTGTATATATATCCCCAGATCTGGCTGTTCCTGTACCCCTTTTAGAATTGTGCCCTCTAGTTTATATTGCCTCTCCTCATTCTTCCTACCGAAATGTATCACTTCGCATTTTTCTGCGTTAAATTTCATCTGCCACATGTCCGCCCATGCCACCAGCCTGTCTATATCCTCTTGAAGTCTATTGCTTTTGATTTTTTTTTAAATCGGTTGGACTATTCCAATGCTCTCCTGATCAGCCTCCCACCTACCACCCTCTGTAAACTTGAGCTCATTCAAAACTCTGCTGCCCGTATCCTAACTCGCACCAAGTCCTGCTCACCCGCCTCCCCTGTGCTCACTGACCTACATTAGCTCCTGGTCCAGCAACGCATCGATTTTAAAAGTCTCATCCTTGTGTTCAAATCTCCCTATGGCTTCTCCCCCTCCCTATCTCTGTAACCTCCTCCAGCCCTACAACCCTCCGAGATCTCTGCGCTCCTTCAATTCTGGCTTCTTGCACATCATCGATTTCCTTTGCTCCACCATTGGCGGCCGTGCCTTCAGCTGCTTAGTCCCTAAGCTCTCGAATTCCCTCCCCAAACCTCTCCGTCTCCGTGAATGAGACTAATGGGCATGTGGGCTCATAACTCAGCTGATTAAACTGTGTAGTCATTTAATCAAATGAGCTGTGGACATTGTGGGTGAAACATGCAATAAACAGCTACATTTACAGAGCTCTGAGAATACTGGACTAACCAACAAATAATCGTACAACACTATTATTATTTGTTAGTCCAGTATTAGTTAGAGGCACAACAGTGTAACCCTCATCCCGCCCAGTATGTTACTGGACTGGTAATTCAGAGGTCTGGACAAATAATCCAGAAAATGTGAATTTAAATCCCACCATGGTAGTTTGAGAAGTTAAATTCAGTTTAAAAAATATGAAAATAAAAATGTTAATATCAATAAAATTAATCATGAAGCTGTCATTGTTGTAACAAATTAACTGGTTCGTTAATGTCAGAAAAAGCTGGAAAACAGTCAACAGGTCAGGCAACATCTGTGAAGAGAAAAACAGAATTAACGGGGGGAATTTTAACCACCCAGAACGGGCGGGAGAGTGGCAGTGGGGATTAAAATTTCAAAAATCGGAAACCCGACTCCAATGTGCCCACTCCCAGTTTTAACGGAGGCGGGTTGGGGAGCGGGCGACTAACCACCTCTCCGGAACTGGGTCCGTAATTTAAATATTTTAATGAGGCTGCATGACTCAAATTTTAGCAGGCTTTTAGAGTTAACGGGGGCCGAGTTTCCCAGGGCTAGGGAAACCCGGCAGCTGAAGGAAGGTGAGAACAGCCGGATCCACTCCGTAAGTGCTTTTCCAGCATTGCTTGTGGGCCAGGAGGAGCAGGAGTGCTTCACCCCGGCCCCCCAAACTAACCTGCTTCCCTCCCCACAATTGGCCGACCCCCAGGTTCTAGAAAGATGGCCCATCACCATCTTCTCAGGGAAACTAGGGATGGGTAATAAACAATGCCCACATCCCGAGAATTAATTCAAAAATGTGATAGTTTCAGTGGTAAGGGAATCACTTTCAGGTAACAGTCAAAGCTAAAGCTATTTATGCTCAAAAATCAGCCGTAGCTCAATCAGTAGCAATCTGAGTCCGAAGTTTGTGGGTTCAGTCCCATTCTAAACTTGGGGACAGTTTTAACCTAACTTGCCGATTGGGAACCTGATGAGATTGGGTGTAACACTGGTTTTACACCCCGCCTGATTTTGTTCTCTATTGAAGTCCGTTGAGTAATATTGGGCGGAGCGTGAAACCACGTTCCACCCGATCTCGTGGGTTTCCCGCCCAGCGAGTTAGCTTAAAATTACCCCCAAAACTTTGAGCAAATAATGTAGGCCGATACTTTCAGTGCAGTACAGAGGAATTGCTGCATTGTTAAAGGCTCTGGGGGTTAAATTGAATCAGGCCCGAATCCGATCCGGATGGTTCAGCGGTTCTGATGACGTTCGTGCTGCCTGGTCACTTACCTCATCAAAGTGCAGCAATTGGGCCTTGCACCAAGTTCGCACTTCTCACCAGCAGGGGGGCCCAAATATCACATGATTTGCTCCTACCTCTTAAAGGCAGGCTGACAACTCTTAAAGGCAGGCTGAACCTCTTATTTGCAAAAAATGCGATACGGGTCTGCACTGAGTCTGAACGGAGATCAGACATCGCACACATAAAACACAGATGCAGGTCCCGTCCCTATGTTTACAAACTGATGAGTTATGTTAAAACATTGAATAAAGGTTGCGCACTACTAAATCCCACATCCTCCTATCTGCATGCCAGACCTCACCAATCTGCCAGTGCAAGTTGGTACCAGGCCTGTGAGAGTGCATGCACCAAGGTTCTCTGCTGATGCACTAGAGGCCTTGGTGCAAGAGGTGAACAGGAGGAGGGGCATCCTATATCCACAGTGGGGGCAAGAGGCCCTCCAGATATGTGCTCAAGAGACAGTGGGAGGCAGTAGGGGATGAAGTCAATGCCAGGCGCATAGCACCATGAACATGGATGCAGTGCAGTAAGAAGTTCAATGCTTTGACACGAGTGGTCAAGGTGAGTGAGGTCAAATGTCAAGTGGCATCTCCTACCAACTGCACCACTAGCCGCATCCACTGCTCCACACACTACACCCCCCCATCCCCCACATACCAACAAACTCTTCCAATCAGTGCTCAATTCTTCCAATCAGATGCTTCCTCTCATCCTTACATATTACCACTGTTGCAAGTCGCACACCCACAACTCACAGGCCACACACACTGGCAGCTATTCAACCTTGACAGGCTCATCACCCAGACATCCTGCAGGACGCTCACCGACACACTTCTAGCTTGCTTGCAGGAGAAGGTGGCGCATAACAGGATGCAGCAAGTGGCAGTGGCATTTAGCCCCTCGAGCCTGTTCCGCCATTCAGTGAGATCATGATGGACCTGTGACCTAACTCCATATACCCGCCTTAGCCCCATATCCCTTAATGCCCTTGGTTCACAGAAATCGATCAGTCTCAGGTATAAAATTCACAATTGCGCTAGCATCAGCTGCCGTTTGCAGAAGAGCATTCCAAACTTCTCCCACCCTTTGCGTATAGAAGCGTTTCCTAACTTCACTCTGACAAGTCGTAGCTCGAAATGTTAGATTATGTCTCCTAGTCCTAGTATTCAAATATAGGAGACCTCCAAAAACAGTTATAAATGTATCAGCAGCCAAAAGCAATAATCTAACAACTAACCTGTAAATCCTGCATGGTCCCTTTAAATAACACAGGTGGGGGTCCTCCAGCACTCTAAGACATGTTCAGATGGTCGTGGTTAAGACTGTGCGTTGAGCGGAGCGTTAAATGCCAAAATGGTGTCTATCACTTTAAATCAGTGTTGCACACTGATCTAACGCATGTTCTCCCTGCTTTACATGCTGCTGGCATTAGTTATCTAGGTGTGCATGAAACCCTTTACCAAGATGGCATCCGGCACACGTGATGCTAGAAGTGTGCACTTGCATCCCGGTCGCCATTTTGTAACGTCGGGAGGCTGTGTAGCACTGAAACAATGGGCGCTACACAGCCGAATTTCTAGCTCTCTGTCTTTTCGATAAGACATTAAACCAAGGCCCCATCTTCTTGTTCAGGTGGATGTAAAAAAATCCTCTGACGCTATCCTAAAAAGAGCAGCAAGTTGTCCCAGTGACCTGGCCAACATTTTTCCTTCAACCAACATTGCAGAAAACAGGATAACTGGTTATTTATCTCATTTGCTGTTAAGTGTGCAATTGGCTATCGTATTTTCCTACATAACAACAGTAACTGCACAGCTGTGGCTCAGTGGTAGCACTCAAACTTCTAAGCAGTCAGTTTAAGAGCTAACAACCAGAATCTATCAGAGGATGGAACTGTCCTAGTTCACTGGACACTCAATTAATAGGGAGTTAGCTTGTTCTATAAACTATTCTGTGGAACACAAAATAAGTGCTTACTTTAACACTAGATATAAGTGTATAAACTTGGACATGTCACTCAAGATCACAAGATCACGGGTCACTTCTTCGAGAATGTTGTCCATACTGTTGCAACATTGTTGAAGAAAATTGGGCCCCTTCCTTCTTAATTTGGTCATTTCCTCTTGAAAGGGAACAAACTGTTCTAAGCACATGGGGGCTTGACCTAGAAGGAACCAGATGCTATGCAAGTGGAAAAAAAGGACAGCTTACTTAAAAAAGAGGGGGTGAATTTAATAATGAGATGGCATTTCAGGATGAGAGGACTTAGCTGCAAATCAGAAGGGGATTTAAACCAAACCCCCAGTGAAACCTCAGCAGCAGATGAAATCTCAGCAGGAGATGGACCTTAGCTGCCGATGATCTGTAGCTGCCTGCTTGGCATTCAATAGATTGATTATGGGTGGGCTTATATATCTTTTGGCCATATTGCTGTTGTGCATGTAAACTGTTCTGTTATATGTCTGCCTTTTGTTGAACTAAGCCACCTACAGTGAGATTTATGTATGTGGAGAAATCTGGTGCTAAATAAATAATTAATTATTGAAACGAATCTATTTATTCATATGGTCAACCGTTCTTGGGCCTAAGGCATGAATCCTCTCTCCCTGGCTGGTGAACTCCAATCTGGTTCAGCAGAGACTGCGGTCAGTAGGGAGGTACTTCAGATAGAAGTTCTCAGGTCCCGACCCTATGCATCGTGACAGCTGTAAAGCGCTTTGGGGTGTACTAAGGTCGTGAAAGGCGCTCTATAAATGCAAGTTCTTTCTTTCTTTGAATATTGAAAACTGACTGTCAGATATTATTTGTAAAAGACGCTGATGGAAAACCATGACAGCTGCGATTTTATCAGCCATCCAAAATTAAGACCAGACAAAAAGGTACGAGATCGTGTCTAAATGAATAAACCAACGTGCACATTATCTGCCAGCCTGCAGCACAGGAAATGAAAGAAGCATCACTGGGAACAGCTTATGAGAGGCAAATTGATCACGAGTTTAGGGAAAGGAAAATCACAATTTCCTGACTCTCAGTTGCTGAGTTATAAAAGATACACTGCATAAAAAAATACCCGTACAATTCGTTCCAAAAAAATGACATCTTGAATTACTTTCCTGCACTGAAATTTAATTAAGAACTGAAAGCAATCATTTTTTTTGTATTGGTGGTTTTAGATTTTCTCAGTGAGGTGAATTGATTTCATGCCAAGCCTCTTTCTTTGAAATGAAACAAAGGGAATGATGGAGTCAAGGCTAGTTAGAAGAATTAAGATATCGCATCGTAAGCAGCAGCTATACTACAATGACCAGGCCTAGCTCAGATTTTAGCAGGCATTTAGGTTTATCGACTGCGGGCCGTGTTTTCCAGTGCTCGGGAAACCAGGCAGCTGAAAGGAGGCGAGAACAGTCGGATCCAGCAGGTAAGTGCTTTCCCAGCACTGCTTGTGGACCAGGAGGAGCAGGGGTGCTTCCCCCGACCCCGGCCCCCCAAACAAACCTGCCGCGATTGGCCTCCCTCCCCATGATCTCCAGGCTGACCCCCCGCCCCAACGATCTCCAGGCCGACCCCCCTCCCTCCACGATCTCTACGCCCCCCCCTCCGCGATCTCTATAACCCCGCATGATCTGTAACCCCCTCTCCCGTGAGCTCCATCCCCCGTGATCTCTACCCCCTTCGCGATCTCCAGGATGACCCACGATCTCTTCCCCCCACCGGGACCCCCATAATCTCTCGCCCCCACGATCTCTCCCTCCCTCTCTCCTCTTGTGCTGCGAGCCTTCCTGCCTGACAGCCAGTCAGCCTCTTAATCTAGCTGGCTGCCGGCTGGGAAACTGAGAAAAAAATTCAAGTTAGGCCCTGCCATTAAATTTGACAGGACCTCAGTATTCCTTGCAGTTCCTACAACCATTTTCCCCCTCCACACGACCTCTGCACCTCTGACAGCGAGTTACTCCTTATCCCACATTCACCCCACTCCATCATTGGTAGCCACCATGCTCCGGCCCTCTGAAACTCTCTCCCTAGATCCCACGGCCTCGCAATCCATCTCCCTGTTTTCAAAAAGCTCCTCATAAAAGTTCTCTTGTGGCTTTGGCCCCCGCCTCCAACTTTTCTACTTTCCCTTTTATAATTTATTAATATGCAATACCTCTGAGTATAACAAGTGTACTTTTTCCTAATGATATGAGTCACGGTATTTCAGCTGCTAATGAAATAAGTAAATATTTTCAACACGATCATTTCTTATACCACTTCTCGCTACCCCATCCCGTATCCCACCTGCCCTTCACCCTACCCCATCCCGTATCCCACCGAACCCACTCTACCCCATCCCGTATCCCACCTGCCCTTCACCCTACCCCATCCCGTATCCCACCTGCCGTACCCCACTCTACTCCATCCCGTATCCCACCTACCCCACTTCAACCTACCCCATCCCATATCCCACCTACCCCACTTCACCCTACCCCATCCCGTATCCCACCTACCCCACTTCACCCTACCCCATCCCATATCCCACCTGCCCCACTTCACCCTACCCCATCCCGTATCCCACCTACCCCACTTCACCCTACCCCATCCCGTATCCCACCTACCCCACTTCACCCTACCCCATCCCGTATCCCACCTGCCCCACTTCACCCTACCCCATCCCGTATCCCACCTGCCCCACTTCACCCTACCCCATCCCGTATCCCACCTACCCCACTTAACCCTACCCCATCCCTTATCCCACCTGCCCCATTCCACCCTACCCCATCCTGTATCCCACCTGCTGTACCCCACTCTACTCCATCCCGTTTCCCACCTACCCCACTTCACTCTACCCCATCCCGTATCCCACCTGCCCCACTTCACCCTACCCCATCCCGTATCCCACCTGCCCCACTTCACCCTACCCCATCCCGTATCCCACCTACCCCACTTCACCCTACCCCATCCCGTATCCCACCTACCCGACTTCACCCTACCCCATCCCGTATCCCACCTATCCCACTTCACCCTACCCCATCCCGTATCCCACCTATCCCACTTCACCCTACCCCATCCCATATCCCACCTGCCCCACTTCACCCTACCCCATCCCATATCCCACCTGCCCCACTTCACCCTACCCCATCCCATATCCCACCTGCTGTACCCCACTCTACCCCATCCCGTATCCCATCTACCCCACTTCACCCTACCCCATCCGTATCCCACCTACCCCACTTCACCCTACCCCATCCCGTATCCCACCTACCCCACTTCACCCTACCCCATCCCGTATCCCACCTGCCCCACTTCACCCTACCCCATCCCGTATCCCACCTGCCATACCCCACTCTACCCCATCCCATATCCCACCTGCCCCACTTCGCCCTACCCCATCCCGCACCCTACATGCCCCACCCCATTCTACCTCATCCTGCACCACACCTGCCCCACCCCACTCTAATCCATCCCACACCCCACCTGCCACACCCCACTGTACCCCATCCCGCACCCTACATGCCCTACGCCACTCTGACTACCCCATCCTTCACCACACCTGCCCCATCCCAGCCTACCCCATCCCTGCCACACCCAAGCCCCGTCACCCCACCTATCCCATCACCCAACCCACCTGTCCCACCTAGTTCCCACCACCTTAACCTACCCCATCCCACACCATGTCTATCCCACCCCAGCCCCCACCATCCCCCCACCTGCCTTATCCACCTCAGCCCCATCACCCAGTGAGTCCAACGGAGCAGGCAGAAGAAAGGAGACTTTAATGCTATCAATCTAGGCTGGTTTCAAACTTAGATACCAGAGGGAAAATTACACTGTTGAAAATCACCACACCACCCAGTCCCCATGGTGAGTTCCATTTTGTAAAATGCATATCCATCCCAAAGTATTTGTTTAAATGGTTGATGCACACTGGAGCATAGGAAAACATGGCACAAGCAAAGGACATATTGGGCATTGTTTCTTCTCCCAACCTGCTCTATTGTGGCCTTTACCTACCCATTAAATCATCTGAGGGAAACATCTACATGTTTCTGGTGCTCTCTCCTCTCCAAAAGTAAATCATGCCAATCTCCAGACATCTATCAAACTGTCTATCATACATTATATTCAATTTTAACCGGCTGCCTTCTTTGACATCACATTTTAGCATTTCAGGGACCATCATGCTCTGCAGGTTTTCTTTATCTGTATCCATAACCCTCATTCCATTCCTAGTCAGATTCCCATCCAACAACTGTTTAAAGGTGTTGATCGAAATAATGGTAATATTTAGTTGAGAGTCTGTTCCATGTGTCCACCCCTCTTAACTTGTGGCATCCAGGGCTTGCTCAGTACCTCCCATTTCTGGAGCGTTGGGCACAAGGCCTAAAGCCTGCTTCATCCTGGTGCTCCTCCAAATGGGTGACCACCAGACATTGGGAAAAGAAAATGAGGCTTGAGGCACCGTTACATCACTCCTGCTTTACCTAGATGCAGCTGGAATGCACCAGACATAAGTACACAAAGCAGAGGAAAGTCAGCCCTCAGAATCTTAGTCATGACCCCACCCCGTGTCCGATCTCCATACAGCTCCCTATCCCCCCTCCCCGTGTCCGATCTCCATACAGCTCCCTATCCCCCCTCCCCCTGTGTCCGATCCCCATACAGCTCCCTATCCCCCCTCCCCCTGTGTCCGATCTCCATACAGCTCCCTATCCCCCCTCCCCCTGTGTCTGATCCCCATACAGCTCCCTATCCCCCCTCCCCCTGTGTCCGATCCCCATACAGCTCCCTATCCCCCGTCCCCCTGTGTCCGATCCCCATACAGATCCCTATCCCCCCTCCCCCTGTGTCCGATCCCCATACAGCTCCCTATCCCCTCTCCCCCCGTGTCCGATCCCCATACAGATCCCTATCCCCCCTCCCCCTGTGTCCGATCCCATACAGCTCCCTATCCCCACTCCCCGTGTCCGATCCCCATACAGCTCCCTATCCCCCCTCCCCTGTGTCTGATCCCCATACAGCTCCCTATCCCCTCTCCCCCTGTGTCCGATCCCCATACAGCTCCCTATGCCCCCTCCCCTGTGTCTGATCCCCATACAGCGCCCTATCCCCTCTCCCCCTGTGTCTGATCCCCATACAGCTCCCTATCCCCCCTCCCCGTGTCCGATCCCATACAGCTCCCTATCCCCTCTCCCCCTGTGTCTGATCCCCATACAGCTCCTTATCCCCCCACCCCGTGTCCGATCCCATACAGCTCCCTATCCCCACTCCCCATGTCCGATCCCATACAGCTCCCTATCCCCTCTCCCCCTGTGTCCGATCCCCATACAGCTCCCTATCCCCCCTCCCCCTGCGTCCGATCCCCATACAGCTCCCTATCCCCCCCCCCTGTGTCTGATCCCCATACAGCTCCCTATCCCCCCTCCCCCTGTGGCTGATCCCCATACAGCTCCCTATCCCCCCCCCCCCTGTGTCTGATCCCCATACAGCTCCCTATCCCCCCCCCCTGTGTCTGATCCCCATACAGCTCCCTATCCCCACTCCCCATGTCCGATCCCATACAGCTCCCTATCCCCACTCCCCGTGTCCGATCCCCATACAGCTCCCTATCCCCCCTCCCCCTGTGTCCGATCCCCATACAGCTCCCTATGCCCCCACCCCGTGTCCGATCCCCATACAGCTCCCTATCCCCCCTCCCCCTGTGTCCGATCCCCATACAGCTCCCTATCCCCCCTCCCCGTGTCCGATCCCATACAGCTCCCTATCCCCCCTCCCCCTGTGTCCGATCCCCATACAGCTCCCTATGCCCCCACCCCGTGTCCGATCCCCATACAGCTCCCTATCCCCCCTCCCCCTGTGTCCGATCCCCATACAGCTCCCTATCCCCTCTCCCCCTGTGTCTGATCCCCATACAGCTCCCTATCCCCCCTCCCCCTGTGTCCGATCCCCATACAGCTCCCTATCCCCTCTCCCCCTGTGTCTGATCCCCATACAGCTCCCTATCCCCCCTCCCCCTGTGTCTGATCCCCATACAGCTCCCTATCCCCCCTCCCCCTGTGTCTGATCCCCATACAGCTCCCTATCCCCTCTCCCCCTGTGTCTGATCCCCATACAGCTCCCTATCCCCCCTCCCCCTGTGTCTGATCCCCATACAGCTCCCTATCCCCTCTCCCCCTGTGTCTGATCCCCATACAGCTCCCTATCCCCTCTCCCCCTGTGTCTGATCCCCATACAGCTCCCTATCCCCCCTCCCCGTGTCCGATCCCATACAGCTCCCTATCCCCTCTCCCCCTGTGTCTGATCCCCATACAGCTCCCTATCCCCCCTCCCCGTGTCTGATCCCCATACAGCTCCCTATCCCCCCTCCCCGTGTCCGATCCCATACAGCTCCCAATCCCCTCTCCCCCTGTGTCTGATCCCCATACAGCTCCCTATCCCCCCTCCCCCTGTGTCTGATCCCCATACAGCTCCCTATCCCCCCTCCCCCTGTGTCTGATCCCCATACAGCTCCCTATCCCCACTCCCCGTGTCCGATCCCATACAGCTCCCTGCCCAGTTTTAGTCTTGGGAAAATGTACGAACATTATTGTGAACACTTCTCCGGAATATTTAGACAGCTGATTTCTTTGGCATGTTTCCATTCTACTTTGCCTTTTCTTATAGAGGCATTGCAATTACTGTCTTCTCTCAGTCCTCTGGGGCCATTTCTGCCTTGTACACTGTCAATATCACTTGACGCAGCATAGTCATCACTTCTGTTCCTGCATCTTTTGATCTGCTCTACCATGATCCAATATACTTCTGTCATTACGTCTTGCCTCGTTTGTTTTATTGCTTGCTCCACTTTCATAAGTACAATTTTAAAGGGGGTGCAGGAACAGAGAGACCTGGGGATTCACATACACAAATCTTTGAAGCTGGCAGGACAAGTTGAGAAGGATGTTAAAAATGCACCCGGGATCCTGGGCTTTATAAATAGAGGCATAGAGTACAAAAGCAAGGAAATTGCGCTAAACCTTTATAAATAACTGGCTAGACCCCAGCTGGGTCACTGTGTTCAATTCTGGGCACCACACTTTAGGAAGGATGTCAAGGCCTCGGAGAGAGTGCGGAGAACATTTAATAGAATAATGCAAGGGTTGAGGGACTTCAGTTATGTGGAGAGACTGGAGGAACTGGGGTTGTTCTCCTTAGAACAGAGAAGGTTAAGGGGAGATAAAGGTTTCCAAAATTATGAAGGGTTTTGATACAGTAAACAAGGAGAAATTGTTTCCACTGGCATGAGGGTTGGTGACCAGGACACAGATTTAAGATAATTGGCAAAAGAACCGGAGGGAAGATGAGGAGAATTTTTTTTACACAGCGAGTTGTTATGATTTGGAATGCCCTGCCTGAAAGGGTGGTGGAAGCAGATTCAAAAAGGGATTGGATATATACTTGAAAAGGAAAAATTTGCTGGGCTGTGGGGAAAGGGCAAGAGAGTGGGACTAATTGGATCGCTCTTTCAAAGAGCTGGAACAGGCACGATGGGCCGAATGGCCTCCTGTGCTGTATGAAGCTATGATTCTAAATCTCTATTCAAATAACAGGTGTTGTCTTCACTTCCCTCCAATACTGTCATTTGTCCCCCTTACACTTGCCTCAAATCACTCCATACTTTCTTTGGTTGTCCACGTTCAGAAACCAATTATTCAGGTGATCACTCCAGCCCACTTCACTGTTATTGCTGATAGGACCTAGCTCAGTGGTCTTCTTTATCCAACTCTGACTCAGCCTGTTCACCATTGCAAACCTTGTTGAGCCTTTACCCTGAAGACTCCATTTCCTCCTGGTCGTTGGAGGCAGTTTCCTCTTTTATAAAGCAAGGCAAATTCTATTGAAATTAATAGGATCAGTTTGGTATTTTAGATTATTGCCACAATATGCAGATTATGATACGAAACTGGAATTTACTGAAATTGGAAGTAAAGAAATGGTTTGAGACTTTCTGTATTTCTTCAACTCCACTTTATCATTCTCAGCATTAAAAATCCATTGAATGTTTTCCTTGCAGATGTATGGAGAAGTGATTTTATTGATTTATAATTCAATGGCTATCAACACCAGCTTTGTTCAAAGAGGCCCATGTGTTTGTTCGATGGATTGCCCTGCCCTCAGCTGGCTGAATATGGAATTTGGGAAGATTAATGATTATTGCTGAAACAACTGAATTCAAGTTTTCTGGTGAAAATAAGTCTCATGATAGTAGCTGAATTCATTACTGATATTAATAAAGGACACATAGGACATATTAAGAGACAAGGTAATATCTTGATTCTGCAACATGGATGGAGCAAAATTGTATTCCTTTTGCAGCATTGCTACACAGCAATATATTCACATCATGTCACTGTGGACAAATCCCCACTAATATAAGTGCCAGCCGTGGCTCAGTAGGTAGTACTCTCACCTCTAAGTCAGAAGATTGTGGGTTCAAGTCCTATTCCAGAGACTTGTAGCACATAATCTAGGCTGGCATTTTGGTGCAGCACTAAGGGAGTGCTGCATTGTCAGAGGTGTCATCTTTCAGATGAGATGTTAAACCCTCTCAGGTAGATGTAAAAGATCTCATGCCACTATTTCAAAGAAGAGAACAAAGAGTTCTCCCCTATACATGTCCTGGCCAATATTTATCTCTCAATCAACATCACTGAAACAGATTATCTGGTCATTATCTCATTGTGTTTGTGGGACCTTGCTGTGTCCAAATTGGCTGCTGCGTTTCCCACATTATAACAGTGACCGTACTTCAGTAGGTGTGAAAGGTGCTCTCTCCCCCAAAAAGCTGTGGATACTGGGTCAATTGAAATTTTCACGGCTGAGATGTTAGGTGAGGGTATCAAGGGATATGGAGCAAATGAGGGTAAATGGATTTGAATTACAGATCAGCCATGATCTGATTGAATGGCGGAACAGGCTGAATGGCCTACTCCTGTTCTTATGTTCCTTTGCCAGTCAACATAAAAGAAAAGGCTTTTTTAAGCACAATCATAGCAAGAAGGTAGTCAAAGAAGGGCTAGGATCACTAAGGGACAAAAGGCAATTTATAGTAAAGACTAAAAGAACAAGAACTTTATTTTGTTTTTACAGAGAAAGGTGAGGCAGAACTGTAGGAGTACAAGAGGGATGTGTAGATGTGGAGGATCCATTAACATAAGTGTTGAAAAGGAAACTGTGCTAAAATGGGTTGATAAGACACCAGGCCCAAATGGACTCCTTTCAGAAAGAAAGAACTTGTATTTACATAACACCATTCGCATCCGCAGGGCATCCAAAAGTGCTTCACAGGCAATTGAATTGCTTTTGAAGTGTAGTCACTGTTGTTATGTAGGCAAACAAAAAGGTTAGTGATGAATAGTAGAGGTCGTAACCATGATTTTCCAAAATTCTTTGGAAGTGGGAATTGTGCCAAAGGATGGGAGGGTGGAAAATGTACATCCATATTTAAAAAATCAGAAAAGGGATAAACCAGGAAATTTTAAATCAGTCAGCAGTAGAGAAACTGCTAAGCATTGTAACAAGGATAACATTCGTGAACAATTAGAAAGGTATGTGATAATCAGGGATAGTCAGTACGAATTTGCAAAAGACAGGTCATACATGACTGAGGAAATTACTCAGTGTATAGAGGAAATGCAGTGGATGAGATAATTGTGGACTTTCAAAAAGCATTTGATAAAGTGCCACATAAGAGACTTATGTTATACACAACACCAAATTAGGGGCATGGTAGATTGTGAGTAAGAATGCAGGTGACTCCAAGAGGACGTACGCATTAAGGAGTCAGCAGATCTGAGCATGTGCAGTGTACCTAATTTCCTGAGATGCATTCGTACCATTCAGTCAGCTGCATCTTTCTATAGTTGCTAGCAGCTTCTGCTCAAAGGTTGTTCAAAATTATTTGAAGAAAAGATGGAGGGCACATTTTAAAATCTTTATGCAGATAAAATTTACATTGAGTGTTATTTTAAAGAGAGGCTGTTTTTTTAAACAGAGAGACTAAGTATGAGTGAGAAAAATGACAGGCGACTGATTACACACCTGTTGTAGCTTTTTGTGTTCTATAAACTTCAGAAAATGCATTAAGCTCAGAGATCATGGGCACAATTTAAAAAGCAAAGTCCAGGTGCATTGGGTGTGGGGGGGGCAAAGAACATCGGAGAAATCCGGAGCGGACAGGATTCCCAGCTCCAACCCACTGAAGAACGTGCACGACCCAGTCATCTGGGTGTGCGCGCCGTTCCTGAACCCAGAAGTCTCGCCAACAATTAAAGCCGGCGGGATGATATTTAAACAAGCAAATGTACCTCATTGAGGTATTTAAGGTCGTTTATTTTTGGCATATTGGCCACTTGAAAAGATTTTGACCTTACCTGGGTGGCTTTCCCACGGCTTCCGATTCATGCTGGATCAGGCAAAAATAAACTAAATAAATTAAATAAAATTACATTTCCCATTGTAAAAAAATAAATAAACATACCTTACAAACAATGTCATCTGCATCCCCCTGCTCCGATGCCCGATGTCTCTCCAATGCTCGATGTCGCTCCCCCACCCCACCAATGTCCGATGTCTCTCTCCCCCCCGATGTCCGATGTCTCTCCTCCCCCACTCCGATGTCCAATGTCTTTCCCCCTCCCCCGCTTCCGATGTCTCTCCCCCACCCTCTGACAATGTCTGATGTCTCCCCCCTCCCCCCGTCTGATCTTTGTCTCCCCCCACCCCCCCCCCCAGTCTCTCTTGCAACGGTCGATGAGGTCCCTCTCTCTCTCTCTTTCTCTCCCCCCCCCCACCCCCCCCAGGATGTGCAGCTCCTGTCGGCAGCCAGCCTGTCAATCAGGCTGGCTGTCGGCCGTGAAACCCAGAAGAGGCTTTAATTGGCCTTATTAGGGTTACAAGATCGCAACCCGTCTACTTCCCTTCCGGGCTTGGTGCCCGCAAATCACCCCCAGTCCCCCCCACCCCGCACCCCCAGCTGCCATGCCGCCGCCCTTTTAAAATTGACCCCCATATTTCAAAATGAATGAGTTGAAATTTGACACAAATAGCCTCTAATTATCACACCTGATTATCATCTGTTATATTGAAAGGTAGAAAATGTTAAACATTAGAATTGCTAACAGCTGTCAGGTACAGAAGGATACAAGATACCCAGAGACAGAGAGATACCCACTGATGTCTTTCCTCATCTAAATTTATTTTTTCAAACGCTTACTGACCTGGTGTTTATTCTTAGCATTTTACTTCCAACATTCTAATTAGTCTGCTGGGGACTAGGATAAATTTTCCCACCAATCTGTTGGGGACTCCAATGATCATTCTCACTAATCTGCAAAAGATCAGGCTGAATATTCCCACAAGTCAGCTTCAGATGTGAATGTTCCCTTTAATCTGATAAGGATTTGAATGATTGTTTCCACTAGTCTGTTAGAGTCTTGGATCAATAATCGCACCAGCTCATTGGATCTCAGACGATGGATACAGGCACCATTGCCTCAGCTCTCGGTGTAGTGCAAATTCAAGAGAGCATGTTTACAGGGGAACTGTAGGGCTTGTGGACTAATTCCTGAAATTTAAATCCCAAATCAAATCTGTTCGGCACCTCAAACAGGAATGATGACTTGACACAATAAGATAATTATTGATAAAAGGCCACACATAATTTTATAAAACTCAATGAGTAGCCAACATTAGTCAGAAATTGCCTCCCTTAATTCTAATATTAAATTGAGAATATTAAACCTAATCTTATAAACCTCTGAGGCCTAAAGGAAGTTCAAGCCCACTCCAACTAAAAACTGTGATGGGTGGATGTCTCTGCCTGATAATGAGAAACATAGTAATTAGAAAATGCAATATGAATTGCTCAAGCGTCATAGAAACTTAATGATGTGGGTTGGTAAGCAAGGCGCCTGTTTGAATTATTGCCCTGTTCAAAATACTTTTATCTGAAAAGCAATTTAACAGGATTCTGTGATTAAAATGAATTCAATTCAGCTTGGGCCGTGTCTAATTGCTGTTGACGTGGGAGTTGCCTTGAATTAAGTTTCCAGAGTGGACCTTTGAGTTTCCTGATATAACCTTTTCCGACCATGGATCTTTCTAGCTACTACAAAGGGGACCAGTGAGAAAAGCCTTGAAGGTATCTCTTTGAATTAAGGATGTAACAGGAGAGTCTGTTCATTGCACCAATTCAAATTTATTTTTAATAAAATGTCCAAATTTGAAGCTAGATTTTCCAATCTGCATGCAGGTTTAGACCTAAATGGTTAGAAGCAGGTTTCTGACAGACTCAAGTGGGTGTGATATTTTTACTGTTTTCTAGGATCAGTTCATTAGCATTGCTTCAGTTGGAAGATTTGGATTTGTGCAGAGAACACACCTGTGGCAGGAGTACAAAACTATGTGTCAATTAAATTTAAAAGGATGGGGACAATTAAAGGGAAATGGCAGAATAGGAGGACAAAAATTCAAAAGCCTTTGGAAAGGCTAATAAAAGTCATCTCAACCCATTAGCAGCTTTTGCCAAGGCTGAAAGGGGAGGGGGCTATGATGCAATAGTCAAAAACGAAAGGAAGAGGAACTCAAGGTGCAGGCATGAGTCTTCAGACTAGTGATGTTGCAGCCCAGCCCGGGACTCTCGGTATCGTGACTGCTGAAGTGGAGGTGGTGCTGCATGAGATTAGTGCGATGAGAATGGCCCTTTCCGCCATTCCATGTCCCCATTGGTCAGCATTGTGGCATTCCTGCATTGAGGTGGAGGCAGTTTGGAGGGCACCACTGAGGGTGGTGTCACTGGCTGTGCCAGCCCTATGGTGCATGGCAGCTACAGTTGTCCTACCAGCAGACGCGCAGCTCAGCAACTGGCTCTCCATTTACACCAAATCTGTGAAGATAGCTCTCCATGGACGTCAACAGATAGGTGCAACAATGCCTGCAGAAATAGTAGGTGGCATCTTGGTGGGTTCGGTCATCAATCTACACCAGCTGCTGATCGCTTTGGCATGCCTTATGGAGGTATGAAATTGACCAACTGGTCCATCAAGCCTGGTCCAAATACCATGATGGCTGGAGCATCATGACTAAACATTTCCCCCACACTCCCCACACACCCCAACCCCCACCCCGCAGCCATATAATCTCCTTGGAGAGGCAAAAAACCAGAAAAAAACCAAAGGCCAATAAGGGAAAAAATTGGCCTTCTTTCATGTAGCACTACTGAAAACATATTGTGATTGAGGTGCTTCAAAGGAAGCATCCAAACATGACGGTTAGTCAGGCATTCGCATATCTCAATGGTGCCACCAGCCTCCTTTAGGAATAAGAACCTCTGCCTGCACTAATTGTCTGCCAAGGTAAGGTATATGTTTTTTTTCATTCTTGAGATGTGCGCGTCACTGCCAAGATCAGCATTTATTACTCACCCCTAGTTGCTCTGACTGAGTGGCTTGTTAGACCAATATTTAAATTAATATCCTACCTGGTGGAGTCGGGTGCTGCTCCCCAGCTGCCAGAAATAATGGAGGAAAGTGGGACAGGCGCCAAAGAGTGCAGATTTCTGGTAGAAATGAACACCAGCCCATTATCCATTGTGGGCAAGCCAATTAATGCCGGATTCCAAATGGAAAATTTAGGCAATGTAGGAAAAGTACTAATAATGCTGGTCATCCAACCTTTGCTCAGAATAAAATGGCTCTCTGGGTTGGACACTTACATGTGCAAAGTAAAACCTGGTCTACCTATTTGTTTGTTATCTGATTATGCTCCTGTGAAGCACCTCAGGATGTTTTACTACTAAATGTGAGTAGTAGTAGTAGTAGTTGTTGTTGTTTTGTTGTTGTGGCAGCTCTCCACATTTGGTTGCAGTGTAACAGAACAGAACACAATCCCACCTGAGGGTGTCCAGCATGAATGTGAGCTGTGCCAGTAATTTCTGGCATGTTTCTTGCTTTCTATCACCAGCATTTATAGCAACGGTGAAACTATATAGGCCCAATTAAAATTAATCTCATGCTCAAAAGAAAACTTTTATTTTTTTTAAGAATATATGTGAATCCAGGACAGTGAATGTGTCCAATCCCAGAAGAAAATTAGTAAGGAGTCACAGACAGCAGAGCTGGTTGAGAGCACAAAGATTTTAAAGGGTTCAGAGATGGTTAGCTGATTATTCAATGAATGCCACTGACAGAGGCTGATGGAGAAAATCATAAAGCCAGAGGATAAGAGTGCAACTTTTTTTAAAACTGAGAAGCCTTTGTGAAAGGCCAAGGCCCATCGAGCACGACGTCAGCAAAGTTGAAAAAAAGTAGGAACGAAGAAAGGAAGTGATGGGATTACAAATTCAGAACTCCTGTAAAAACCTTCTAGGATTCAGTGGCGTCAGTTGCTCCCAAACATGATCTAAGCGTCTTACTTTTGTGGGAGTTGACTGTCCTGTATCTACTTGCTCAATAGCATAACCTAAGGATGTAACAATAGCTTCCCATTTGTGAACGGATCCTCGTGACTTTTGCACATGTATTTCTTTAATCTCTCTGAAGGTAGACTAAGTTACCAATTGGTGAGGCGAGGCTTGATACAAATTGTTACGCTGCTTTCCTTATATAAATGCAAGTTCTTTCTTTTTATTTCATAACGCGTGAACATACAGAGCAACAGTAATGTTCAGATTCACTTAGTACAATCAGTAGAGCTTATCTTTGCGATGATAGAAAATAAGGAACATCCCTTACTTTGCCACATTGGCGGGTCATCTTACTTGGCTTAAATTCAAGCTATTCCTCCAACATTTATGACTTTCTGGACCTGCCTCAAGCTTTTGTAACTATATGTTTAAAAATCCACTCCTCTCACAGACTTCCTATCCTCTTTCTCTCTTTTTATCTTCCATCTGTTCACAGGCAGATAGGAATCAACCGATTTTTCAACAAGATGGGTGTGAGGTGCTTTTTTTGATTACACGGACAAGCTAATGAATTACTTATTGTTTAGCCTTTAGGGGAAGCAACTTCCATTTACCATGTTGGCCACATTTTGTTTAGGTGCCATTTATTTAAACTTGTGAGAATACATGAAAAACATTAAAAGTAACCTTTCTCCCCCCACCCCTCCCAAATCCTTTCTGATGAAAAATGGCCAGAAATCCTGAGATGTGACAGGTAGTCGGGTAATACCAAGTTTGGGTTGAGTTTTAAAAACCAGTAGATTGTAAGAAAGGTAAGGTTGAAAGAGGTAAGGACAGTTTTCAGGTCCTGGGAAAGATGAGGAGACAAATCAGTAGAAACATTTTTATTCCAACTCAGTGAGGGAGAAAGGGTGAAAGAGTGAGGGAGGAGTAAAAGTATGTTGGATAGTGTACTTAGAAGCTAACAGAGCAGGAGAGAAAAATTCAGAGGAGCACGAGCTCCTATCATTATTGATAAAATTGAGAGAAGCAAGACAGATCGACACAGAGAGGTTGGAGGTGAGAGAAATGAAGTGAGAAGTGAAATGAAAAGAACTAGAAGTGCAAGCGAGTGATGAAAGTTGTACAAACTTGCAAGCACAGAGATTATTATGGAACCAGAACACTATAAAAGCTAACTGAAGAACAATGATGGATGGCACAGATGTAATGTTGTAACACCCTCGAGCCAGATTTAGGAAATATATAAAATCCACAAGCTGACACTTCCGAGCCAAAGTTTCTATGGAGAATTGGGATTGTCTCCGTGGTTTGATAATTATAGGATTACATTTTATGAAGCACTGTCTGGAATTCCCTCCCTTAACCTCTCCACCTCTCTACCTCTGTCACCTCCTTTAAGACACTCCTTAAAACCTACCTCACCTGTCCTAATACCTCCTTATTTGGCTCGGTATCAAATTTTGTTTTATAACGTTCTTGTGAAGCACCTTTGGATGTTTTACTATATTAAAGGTGCTATATAAATGAAAGCTGTTGTAGTTCTTTTATACATATTGACTTGAAGCGTATTGGCAGGCCCAGCCTTACTAAACTCCCAGTCCGATTGATCAACAGCCGTGCTCTCATGCAGTACTGCCACTAAGGTAGTTCCAATAGAATAGACCGTGTGCCTATGTTTTGGTTGCTTGGACTTTGCAATGGAATACAGTGATCAACTTGGACAACTTAAGGAATAAGGGGGAGATAGTCATCTTGGATGCTAGTGCTAAACGATCGACCACTTGTTACATTCCCTGTCCGATACTCAGTCCGACTGAAGCGAATGGACCTGAATACTGGGCGGGACGGATACTGGGCGGGATGTATAATGGGCGGGACGTATACCGAGCGGGACGTATACCGGGCGGGATATATACTGGGCGGGACGTATACTGGGCGGGATGCATATAGAGCATGATGTATACCGAGCGGGACATAGACTGGGCAGGGCGTATAACGGATGGGGCGGACAGGGCGTATAATGGGCGGGGCGTATAACGGGTGGGACATTTAACGGGAGGGAAGTGAACAGGAGGGACGTATAACGGGCGGAGCATATAACGGGAGGCCGATGCAGTAATGCCTGGTTTGCGCTATTGCCCAAGACAAATTTCTATCTCCAGGACTTTTGCACTTGACAAATCGATCAATTACTGATTCCAGTAAAAGTTTGTGAAGTGGACAGAAGGAGTTTTAATTAAAAGCCTGCAATTAATTTCACACAGTGCTTTAGAGCCTTGCATAATTAAAGTTTCTATTAAAAAAAATGCAAAACTAGGGGCCTTTATACCGTTTGTTTCATTGGAAATCAGAAGGTTAACGACAGGTATAAGAGAGGTTTTCAAACTTCTAAAATGTTTCGAAAGGGTAAATAGTGAAAGTTTGTTTGCAGGGGTTGGTGAGTCGGTAACAATGGGGGCATAAGCTCAGAATTAACACTAATATAAGGAATGGGGGAGTTAAAAGTATTTTTTTCACACAGAGGTTATTAGAACATGGAATGCTTTACCACTAGTGGTTTATTTAGGCAGATCATAGCATCATTTAAAAGGGAATTAGATAGGTATTGGGAAAGGATGTGAGCAAAGGGCAGGGAAATGGGATTAAAGTAGACCACCCCAGTTGAAGAGCTAGCACACACTCAATGGGTCAAATGGCTTCTTCCCATGCTATACATTCTATGATATACTGTCCAATCTCCTGTGGCATTGCTCAGGATATGTCAAAGGACACACTGTTTTATAACAACAGAAGCATTATGACACGTAAGGCAATAATTTGCAATTTGTTTAAAGTGGCCTGTTCTTTTAAGGCTACAAGGTCTAATTGTTATAAAAAGCACACCCTGTTCTCATGAGAATCCAGAGACCACCATCGCTGCCTTTAGTACTGGGAGCGGCACTGCGAGGAGAGAGGGACCCTGTCCAGTGCAATTGTAGCTGGGCACAGTTTGGAATGGGACGAGGGGGGACAGGGGACAATTGATCAAATAATTGATGCTACACAATAGAGATGATTTTACGAATCCGGCAGGACCCTAACTCACCACGAGCGCTAATCAGGAAACTGTGAACCTAATCCCTGTGATTTTCCAGCTACGACAACTTAACCACGTATTATCACGTAGGCCTCCTGCAGGATTTAGGTCACTGAGCTTTTATGGCAAGGAATGTCAATGTTCCGGGACACCGGAGGGTGACGGGGGAAAAATTGGATAAGGGCTGTTTTTAGGCATGGGTAGCGTGATGCACTATTACCCCACGCACAATGACCCCTGCACAGGCAGGACACGAGTTTCGGCTGGCCCGAGGACTCACTTGCAATCAGCGTTCCGTTCCGGGCCTTGCACATGGAATCAATGCAACGGGCGTTAGATGGCCCAATTTAGCACCCATAGCGTCTTAAGGAATACGGCCAAATACAGAACAACCTGAGTCTCATCTGCAACACAGTCACCACTAACAGGGTTAGAAATTGGTAAGCATTTTGCCCGTTTTACTGACGCAAAGCATACCAATTTAGCAATGGGACGAACTATGCTCCCGCTGCTAAATTCGTGAGGACCGTTTTTTTAGGACACCGGGGAGAACTCCCCTGCTCTTCTTTGAAATAATGCCAAATGATCTGTTACGTCCCCCTGAGAGGGCAGACGGGGCCTCAGTTTAACGTCTCATCTAAAAGATGGCACCTCCCACTCAAGGTTGGCCTTTAAAACACAGCAAACTCTCTTCTGAATTCTTGGAAAGGACTGATATGATTAAATCCTCTTATAACAAAGATATCAAACATTCACATTGATTGTTTCCCCAGCTACAGTTCTTCCAACACTGGAGCATCGCTTAGCAACACAGGACCTCTAATCATCTTTTCAAAGCAGCTAATGACTGGCAGATGACTGGAAAGCAACCTTTTATTCTCACTGTGTCGATAAAATGAAAACAATGAATTTGTGCTGGTAGCTACATATTGGAAAAATAGGCTTCGAAATTGGTTGATGCCACGTTCGTTTTACAGGTGTAAAACAGGCCCAAGGCAACCAATATGGCGGACGGCGTGTACGCACATTCCGTGCTGAAAGTGTGTCACCCACCATATTGATAAGGGCAGAAAAAGGAGTGTCCAGGCCCCACACCTGAAACAGCCATTAGCGCTTTGTATATTCAAATAAATGGCCTAATGTCTGTTTGAGGCCCTGTAATCCTAAACTATCTTACTACAGTTTGTTTTAAGTTGTGTCTGCTGGGAAACTGCTGAAAAGAGTCAGGGAGAAACAAAATGGAAACATGTCCATATTGGGTTAAATGGGCTGAGTGTGGATTGGCTGAGGGTGGATGATGTTGTCGTCATGTGAATGCTGCATGGAGTTGGGGGAATATAAAGAACAGCCTTAAGGGGGAGGTCAGAACAGGAGTAAAGAACAAAGGGATAGACAGTTTCAAGATATGGTTGCTTGCCAAAGGATTGGGGTAATATCCATCTTTTGTACTTACTGCCTTGTTACTGTGTGTAATTAATTGTACTTGATCATTAAAATTATTGTGCCACTGTATTGGTTGTCTTCTCCAACTGATCTGTAGCAGCCCCCCACGGGCCCTTTGCAAAATTGGTCTGCCCTGAACACAGGCCCTGTTGCTTGGCCAACTCTCCCCTGCTAAGCCTCTCCTCAACACAGCTCAGATCAGGAACTGTGCAGAGTGGGGTTTGAACCTGGTCATTCCTGCTCCATGACATTGAGGGTTAGCCATGTTACTCCGAAGCACTGCATCGCCTGAACTTCTAATATTTCCCATGTTCCTGTTAATCAGTGAGTAGCCTTTTAGAAAAACCTTTTTAAAAAAATAAATAAAAGGAAGGAAAATACTTGAATCAAAGGAGTTTCAAATCACAGTTGCCCATTAAGCTCCTGGCTCAAGTGTTGTAATCTGAGATGTTTTCAACTGATTCTGTGTCAAATGTCTAAAATATGAATATGGAGGAGTGAAGGATGAAGAAATATTTATCAGAAACCAGCCAGCTGCAATGAAATAAAGAAGGCTAAACACTATCTGAACCCCAAGAGATAAAGCTGCAACTGACAAGAGAAATTCAAGGATTGCTCCTCTGAGATCTAGGGAGGTGATGTTTGGCCATTGAACTGGATGTGGTCACCCCTCTGGATTAGCCCCACCCCTCATATAGACTAAGCCCACTGGGTTGTGATTGCAGGCCTATAAATTGTGGTGGTCCATACCCTGTTAACTGCTATTAAATGTCTATAAATGCAAGTTGTTGTTGCTGCTGCAATAACCAGGTACCTGGTGATCTTGAATCCGGTGTGCAGATTACCATTGGTGGTTTTTATAAAATCTTTAATTGCCCCACCTACTTCAGAGTTGAACAAGCTCACCGGATCTCCCAATGGGGGAGAAGCAGACAAGTGCAGCGAGTTTAAAATAATCTCCTTTCACCTCTGAAACCTGAGGTTGAATCAGGCCCAACCTGATAGGATGAAAGTGTTCTACTGGAAAAAGATTCCAACAGTCTCAACCTTGTGGGTGTGGGCCCACAGAAAAAACTGCTGATAACTTGGAACACATTGGCACTCTGACGAGTGTTGTTTTAATGAAGTCGGTAACCAGTGTAGAACAAATGGGCTGACAACTGAGTTAAAATAGCAGACACAAGAATTTGAGGTGAATGCATTAACCAGTGAGCTAAAAATAGCAAGAGAACAAATTCATCTGTTCAATTGGTGATCTCACTCGAAGAGGCCATAGGACAGCTAGTGTGGGGAGTGGAAAATTACCTCTGATGGAGTAGAGGCTCTTTTGGAGAGATTAAGGTACATTCTTGTAAGAGGAACTTTACAGTGCATCAGCCTGTGCCATAGCTGACCTGGGAGTGCTTGAAGTTAAGCTGGGTTCTCAAAAGTGATAGGTGATTTACTAGAATGGTACCAGGGATGAGGGACTTCAGTTATGAGGAGAGAATAGCAAAGTTGGAATTGTTCTGCTTAGAGTAGAGAAGGTAAAAGGGAGATTTAAAATAGGTGTTCAAAATTTTGAAAGGTTTTGAGTAAACAAGGAGAAACCTTGCACTGGCAGGAGGGCCGATAACTAGAGGACACAGATTTAAGATAATTGGCAAATGAACCAGAGGGGAGAGGAGGAGAATTTTTTTTACGCAGCGAGTTGTTCTGATCTGGAATGCACTGCCTGAAAAGGTGGTGGAAGCAGATTCAATAGTAACTTTCAAAAGGGAATTGGATATATACTTGAAAAGGAAAAATTTGCAGGGCTATTGGGAAAGAGCAGGAGAGTGGGACTAATTGGATAGCTCTTTCAAAGAGCCAGCACAGGCACTATGGGCCAAATGGCCTCCTTCTGTGCTGTAAGATTCTATGATTCTATGAAATACTATTTCATTCTCAGCACTGACATTCCCCACACAAAATCTTACTGAAACAAATACCAATTGGAAAAGATGACAACAGATATTGAGAAGCAAAGAGGGCTCACCCAGCTTGCCTCCACATCAGCCATATGGAGGGAAGGAGAGTTTTCTACGGATCCCCAGACAGACCTTTCAATTTGCAGACATTACCAGCAAGTTCTGGGAGTTGGAGTCACAGGATGAGTAGGCTAAAAGGGGAGCAAGGAGGAAAATGAACCTGGACCGAAAGCAAGGTATAGCAGAAACTGGAGTCCACAAATAGAAGATAGTGGCAGTGTTGAATGTATTAAGGCTCATTTCTAATCCTGTCGGTGAGATCCTGATTAATCACATTCATGTGGGTAATGGATGAATTGTCTGGTGCAGCCAGGGGCTGGCTGCCAGTTCTGATCATGTTAATTCAATCTTGATTGTGCCTTGGGAAACTAGGAAAGAATTACACAGATTAATAAGGAGAGAAGAGATGACACACACAGACATGCAATGATTCGTACCCTTTAGTGCCCCTAACCCAAGCTCCAACCAATGGGTCAACCTGTCTGTGTTGTGGGCTGACTGATATTATCTGGGAGAGGCAACTTTTATAATGTACTGCCAACCGTGCATTCTTAACGCCTTTAGCTGAGTGGACAGTGGCAATGACACTTCTTCACTTGCGGTGAAGTTAGTAGCTGCCTTTACGTTGCAGGTGGGGTCTCTGGAAGGTGACCTAGGGTGTGCTGCTCTCCCACATTTCCGGCCTCATAATGCAGTGGCCCTTCTGTTCAAGCTGCTGCAAAGTGGGCCGGTGTACTGTATGTCGCAGGCGAATTGCAGCAGTTTTCCAAGTGTTCGTGCACCAAGTACAGCCGCCATGATGTCAGCGGCTAGTGGCGCCATTAGGGAATCGGTGCATCCCTGATGATATCATAACATTGCGTCATGATGTCACTATCGGTATTGCACTGCTGCCATTGGAGCATGACATTCACTGGCGATTCCGATGGTGGTGAGGATCCATTAAAATAAAATCGGCCTTCCAGACCACCAGTCTTAAATCCAGTGCATTTAGATTTTGATTGCAAATAAAACCAGAAAATGCTGGAAACACTCAGCAGGTCAGGCAGCGTCTGTCGTGAGAGAAACAGAGTTAACGTTTCAGGTCGATGTCCTTTCATCAGAACTGGAAGACGTTAGAGATGAACAGCTTTTAAGCAAGTACAGAGCCAGGGAAATAGGGGCAGGGAAAGAGCAAAGGAAAAGGTCTGTGATAGGGTGGAGTGATTAAATGACCAAAGGGATGATGGTGCAAGGCAAAAAGGGATGGTAATGGACCAAGTAAAGAAACAAAAGATGGGTCCAGAAGTGGTGTAAATGGTTACAGCAGAATAACAGGGGGGGGGGGCGAAAGCATGGAAAATCTGGCAAAGCAGAGAAGGCTTCTGTGGCCCGGGAATGGGAAGGTGGGTAGACCCCAGGGGTGCAGACCACCCCACCGCCCGTGTACCAATAGGGGATCTATTGATTTCTGTTGACAGCAAGAAAAACCGCACGACAGCAGCCAGCAGCACAAGGAGGCCAACCAGGAGAACGTATCATAAAGGTAATCAGCTGGCTTTGTTGGGATCTCTGGGGAATAATGCTTCCATTCCCCACATAGTCTAGTGGTAGTAAAGAGAATGCATCCATTTCCTTGTCGGTCAGTCTAATGAAGAGTGGGAAGGATACATTCACTCCTTTCTTCTGTCTGCCTAGTGGGGATCCAATTATTTCAGTGGCATCAGGTGCTAGAAAGTGCCCACGTACCTGGCAACAAGCACAGATGTTGGTGTGGTAAAAAACCCTCCTGCAACGCAGCAATGTTTTGGCAGAAAGACTGTAAATCAACGAAAATATTGATGTGAAGAAATATTGAAAAATATATAAAATTACAACAACTGTAACATTGACTTTGCTACCTCACAGGGACCTATACTGAGATTGGTATTAAGGCAAATTAGACAGTTTTGTATCTGAAAGACAATAGGGCCCACATATATTACTTTATTTTGCTATTGCTGGTGCTTTATAAAAGTGCAGTAATAATGGGGTACATTTTAACATTGAGCAGGGTAGGGGGAGTGGGGGGAGATTTCTGGATGAGAAACCCGGAAGTATGGGTTTCCCAGGTGCCTTTACAATTTTGACATAAAGACGTCTTTCAATTTTTTTCAGTAGGTTTCCCTCCCGACAGTCGGCCAGATTGACAGGCTGGCTGTCAGTCAGCCGGGAGAGCAGCCAGGGAGTGGATGGCAGCAGTTAAGTCTTAGATCAGGGGGCAAGGGGAGATCGCATGTGTGGGATCACGGCAGGTAAGCTTGTTGGGCCTGGAGGAAACACTCCTGCTCCTCCTGGCCCACCAGCAGTGCAATAAAGGCACTCACCTGTTGACCTGGGCCTTCTCTCCTCCTCTTACTTGGTGTGAAGCAGAAGTCCCAGGAATCCCGACCCCCCAGGAGTTAAAAATAAAAACACTGTTTAAAATGGAGGCCCACAGCCTCTACAAAAGATTTTATGACTGACCTGCCTCCTGAGAGCGGATTGGTCACCGGCCTCTCGTCCCGCCTCCGTTAAAACCGGAAGTGGGCGGGTTGGAATCGGGTTTCACTTTTTTACAATTTTTACCTTCCTATCCACCCCCAAACCACCTGTTTGTGGGGTTAAAATTTACCCCAATGTCTCCACTCACAGCTGACTCTGTAGGTGCTTTATTGCTCAGTGACTCCTTATTTCTGCTCACACAACACAGCCGTAAACACTGCAGCCTAGATTTTCTGCTTGATCACATTTTGATCCTGCCCAGCGTGAATTGAGCTGACCCCACCATAGTTTCTGGGGTTAGGCTAACTTGAATAATTAGGGGAGCTCCAGATGCCAGGAACACTACTGACTCTGTTCCCCCAATGACTGGGAGAGGGCCGGGAAATAGCACACCACTAAAAGCATGTCGAAAGGGGGCAGCCATCCAGTAAACCTGCTTACGAGTAGAGTAAAAATCTTTCCTTCTAACAAACGTCTGAGGTCTGCAGGAGAGCAGAGAGTTCCCTTGGTTCTCTGATGGACCTGCTGAAGTGCTGTCAGCTGGCATAAGCAGAGGAGGGAGACTTCCTTTGTCACAGAGATGTAGAACCCCCTGGAGGTTTCACGGGCAGCCAGTGACAATGTTACCACCCACGTGTGGTAAACTCAGTGCTGGAAAAAATGAACAACTTTATCAGGACAGAAGGTGGCAGGACAAGTTGAGAAGGCTGTTAAAAAAGCATATGGGCTCCTTGGATTTATAAATAGAGGCATAGAGTACAAAAGCAAGGAAGTTATGCTAAGCCTTTATAAAACACTGGTTAGGCCTCAGCTGGAGTATTGTATCCAATTCTGGGCACCGCACTTTATGATGGATGTCAATGCCTTGGATTGGGTGCAGAGGAGATTTACTAGAATGATTCCAGGGATAAGGGGCTTCAGTTATGTGGAGAGAACATAAGAACATTAGAAATAGTAGCAGGAGTAGGCCATACAGCCCCTCAAACCTGCTCTGCCATTTAATAAGATCATTGCTGATCTCCAACCTCAACTCCACTTTCCTGCCTGATCTCCATATCCCTTGATTCCCCTAGAGTCCAGAAATCTATCGATCTCAGCCTTGAATATATTCAACAACTCAGCATCTACAGCCCTCAGGGGTAGAGAATTCCAAAGATTCTCAACCCTCTGAGTGAAGAAATTTCTCCTCATCTCAGTCTTTAATGGCCGACCTCTTATCCTGCAACTATGCCTCCTAGTTCTAGACTCTCCAGCCAGGGGAACAACCTCTTGGCCTCTACCCTGTCAAGCCCCCTTGGAATCTTAAATGTTTCAATGAGATCAGCTCTCATTCTTCTAAACTCCAGATAGGAGTATATGCCCATTCTACTCAACCTCTCTTCATAGGACAACCCTCTCATTCCAGGAATTAATCTCGTGAACCTCTGGTGCACCACATCTAAGGAGATAAGGAGACCAAAAATGTATGCAGTACTCCAGGTGAGGTCTCACCAAAGCCCTGTACAATTGTAGTAAGACTTCCTTACTCTTGTATTCCAATTGGAGAAGGTGGGGTTGTTCTCCTGAGAGCCGATGAGGTTAAGGGGAGATTTAATAGAGGTGCTCAAAATTATGAGGGGTTTTGATGGTGTAAATCGGGAGAAACTTTTTCCACTGGCGGGAGGGTCGGTAACCAGAGGACACAGATTTAAGATAACTGAAAAAGAACCAGAGGGGAAATGAGGAGAATTTATTTTTTTAATACAGTGAGTTGTTTATTATCTGGAATGCACTGCCTGAAAGGATGGTGAAAGCAGATTCAATAAAATAAGAGAATTGGATAAATAATTAAAAAGGAAAAATTTGCAGGGCTATGGGGAAAGAGACTGATAATTCTTTCAAAGAGCCGGTATAGGCACGATGGACCGCATGCCCTCTTTCTGCTCTTCTTCGGTTAATGCCATGGAATCTTTTATGTCCACCCTAGAAGGCAGACAGGGGGCTCGATTTTAGGGTCGGGTTTCCTGCGGGTTTCCAGCGGGGGGGCCCCAAAAATCCCGATATGAGGTCACGTGACCGGGTCGCGCCGCGATCCCGACCACTTCCGGGTTCCCCAACGACGTGCGGGGCTGCGTGCGTGGCCCCCGCTGGTGGGAATCCCGCAGGCAATTAAAGCCAGCGGGGTTCCACTTGAGAGTACTTACCTTGCTTGTTGAGGTCAGTTAATGAGCTGAATCAGCTGTCAAAAGAGGAAGTGTGGGATTTCACCTGCATCGCAGCGTGTTTCCCACACTGGGGGAAAAAGTCTCTCTCCAACCAGGCGTGTTGCAGCCAGCAGCCTGTGGCAGGTGCCAAGGTGCACTCCACGGGGGAGAGCCCTCACCCACGCAGGAGGCCACTGCGTCACATAGGGCAACCCCTGCCCTCCACCACCCCCCGCCAAGCCAGAGGACAGACCGACACGAAACCGCAGCCCCAGTCCGAGGAACCACCCACCTACCCTGCACAACCCCTCAGACCAACACCTGCCAGATGGGTGGTGCGTGGACACCCTCGGAGGACGAACAGCATGACCAGCCCCAGCAGCCTCGCAGTCCACGCCGTCCGCTGCAGAGACGTGGAGCCCCCCAACACGGGGTTGTTGCACGCCCACCTGCACAGCAGGAGGGAGGGCTACCGCCGAGAGAGACGCATCGCAGAGGGAACTACCCTCGCCACAGGGTCCACAGACCGAGGCGCAGCTCCCCGGACCTCTCCGAGCAGCAGTGCACACGGAGGCGCAGATTCGCTCGACATGTAGTCGTGGAGATCTGCAGGCTCTTTCATGCCGAGCGGCTCCTGGCTGGCCCCAGCACCAACTGCTTACCTGTCGCTGTCAAAGTCACCACTGCCCTCCACAACTTCTCCTCCGCATCCTTCCAGGGTGCAGCCGGCTACACCTCAGATGTCTCTCAGTCGTCTGCGCGGAAGAGCCCTGCAAATACACCTGCACCTACTCTGCAGTAACACGATGGGTGGCATCAGTGGTGGGTCCTCATAGTGATACCCAGGAGCGGGCATTATTGGACACAACAGACAGGATTCGCGGAGACATGGCAGTGGTGGTGCCAATATAATGTGTGCTGTTTGTTGCTCTGAAATTCAATATAGGTAACACCCATGGCAAACCCTCCGACACCCTTGTGCACTCCCTTCATGCTCACAAAACATTTGCCTTACGCTGCCTACTGCACATATGTGATGCATGCCCTGTGGCTGCAGCACAGGTGGTGGCAGGTTGAGTGAGGCTGGCCGTGAGGGAGATGCACGAGAGGGTGAGTATGGGATAGAGCCATGAGATTGTATGAGGATTGGGTCGCGTGTTAGTGGCAGGATGAGTACTGGCGAGGTGAGTAGGTGGAGGTAAGATGAGGATGGGGTTTGAGTGGGTATGAGGGGTGATGTGACAGAGTAGTGTTGGCGGTGCCGAAGGAGATGTGGGGTTGGGGCAGTGTTGTGGCAGATGGAGTGTAGGGGAAAGACTTCATGTTCTCACTGTGGCTGACCTACTGAGGTCATTGCAGCGCCTCCTGCACTGTATGCAGGTGGGCGATATGTTGGTTGCGCAGGTGACCCCCTCTGCCACCTCGAGCCAGGCCTTCTTGGTGGCAGAGGCTGGCCGCTTCCTCCCGCCCGCCGGGTGGAAGATCTCTGTCTTCGCCCTCCTCCTCACCCCATCTGATGATACCTGGGGTGAGGCATCATTAAACTGGGAGCAGCCTTCCCCCTGGGCTGCTCCATGCTGAAATTTGTTCCATTGGTTGCAGCATCTGTCAGTGGGGGACTGCCCCTTTAACTAGAGAGCCTCCAGCTGACAGATCGTACTGCGCATGTGCAGCCCGCCCGACGCGCAGACCAGCAGCGTGGACCCCGGAGGAGCAGGTAATTGATTCCTATTAGTGTGTTGCCTGCTACGATCGCGCGGGCAACCCACTAATTTCACCGAGCGTGTTGACCACGCTCCCGAAACCCAACCCGCCGGAAACCCGCAGGCCTGATAAAATCGAGCCCAGGGTCTCAGTTTAACATCTCATCCAAAGGACCGCACCTCCAACAGTGTAACACTTCCTCAGTACTGCACCGGAGTGTTAGCCAGGGTTAATGTTCTCAATTGTCTGGAGTGGGACTTGAACCCACAACCTCTGACTCAGAAGCAAGAGTGCTACCACTGATACTTACCAATTGAGTCACCAGTGGAGTTGAGTAAACAATTTTTAATATCAAGTCATTGGATATTACAGCTTTGTTAGTACATATTGAAATCAGACGCAGGGGTTGTTACCATGTTATGAACTCGTTTTCAAAGTGCTCTCTTGCCTCCTCTACCATCTGCTGGTTGTTTGGACTGCTGGGGGCGGGGATAGGGAGACATTACAATATGCACCAGGGAGGGTATCTCCAATTATAGGGGTGTGCTGCATGCTGAATAATATAATAAAAGAAGAGGATTCACCAAGGAGGATGTTGAGAAGTAGCAAGAAGTCACAAGGCAGCAAGAGGATAATGATGCTCTGGAGAACTGTGTCCATCTGGATGGACTCCTCCACAGCAACCCGCAGACCTTGCAACATACATCCAATGAAGTCAAGAGATTCATGAAAACCTTCGTTCTCAGGCAGCAGCATCGGTTTGTATGCAGGTCCCATGAAGACCGAAGCTCTTTACAAGTCAACCATTACAGGAAGAGAAGCTAGTGCATTGGGCTCTCATTGCTGAAACTTTCTGTTGAACACTACACAACAGATTTCCTAACCTAGACCTCTTATTTGTTTCACAATAGGTTTTTCTCCCTGCATCTGTATATAGAAAAGAAAAAGAAAGACTTGCATTTATACAGCGTCTTTCACAACCTCAGGATGTTCCAAAGCGCTTTACAGCTATTAAGTACTTTTAGAAGTGACACTATTTTAATGTAAGAAATGTGGCAGCCAATTTTCTCACACCAAGGTCTTAGAAAAATAATGTGATGACCAGATAATCAGTTTTAGTGACGTTGGTCGAGGGATAAATATTGGCCAGGACACTGGGGAGAACGCCCCTGCCCCTCTTCGAAATAGTGCCATGGGATCTTTTATGTCCTTCTGAGGATTTCCCTGAGCAAGTGGTAATGACGTGGCTTGGTGTTCTCCCGCCATCTTGTAAGGATCTCCTCAGGGTCTGGAGAGAGCAGCGCACTGAATTGACACCTGACCCAACAGAGTGAAGTGATGACTCATCTGCGTGCAGGTTACAAAAGCCGATGGAGTATGCAACACACAGACAGAAGCCCTTGATGCACCAAGAGGAAGTGGACTCCACATTGCATCACCTGGCTAACGGAAGGGCAGCAAAGGTGGGGGTTATTCATGTTGAATATCTAAAAGCCACTACAGGCAATGGGGGAGGGCAATGGCAATGGTCTTGAAGATCTGCCTTGGAGCTGCCCTTCTGAGAAAGTGAATAAGATTCTGTTTGAAGTTCGTGTACCCTTGGTGTTCCAGAGTGAAACTGTTCTTTATGGGGATCTTGTGGGAAAAACCTGATTTCCCAGTAATTCTTGAACCTGGACAATAGTCAAGTAAAGAAAGTCCCTCTCATGGTAGTTTTGTTAATCAAAAGTAATTATTTAATGTTATAATTCATACGAGCATTCATGAAGCAAAATCAAACCATACATATGACCTTACTCTAACTGTTATACACTTAGTCATTTGCAATGATGTTATTTAACAATTTAATAATTCATATGAACACCAGGCAAATCATTAATAAATATAACCTTAAACCAAGGACTTTTCATCAAGACCTGAAGGGTGATCAGCCATTTGGCATTTGAGACCAGTTTGTCTAACATCTGTTGGGAAATTACTGGTCGATAATTAAGGATAGAGTGACTAAACACCTTAAATTTTCCGCCGATCAGAGAGAGCCAGCATGGATTTGTAAATGGTAGGTCATGCCTGATGAACCTGATTGAACAGGGGAATGTCTATGGATGTTGTTTATATGGACTTCCAGAAGGCATTCGATAAAGTCCCTCATAAGAGACTGTTAGCTAAAGTTGAAGTTCATGGAATTGAGGGCAAATTATTGACTTGGTTAGGAAATTGGCTGAGCAGCAGGAAACAAAATAGGGATAATGGGCAGGTACGCAAATTGGCAGATGTGACAAGTGGTGTCCCACAGGGATCTGTGTTGGGGCCTCAACTATTCACTGTATTTAGTAACGATTTAGATGATGGGATGGAGAGCCACATATCCAACTTTGCTGATGACACAAAGATAAGCTGCATTGTAAGCAGTGTAGATGGAAGTGTAAAATTACAGGAAGATATTAATAGATTAAGTGAATGGTCAAAACTGTGGCAAATGGATTTCAATGCAGGCAAGTTTGAGGTCATCCACTTTGGACCTAAAAAGGATAGCTCAGAGTACTTTCTAAATGGTGAAAAGCTCGAAACAGTGGAGGTCCAAAGAGACTTAAGGGTCCATGTACATAGATCATTAAAATGTCATGGACAGGTACAAAAAATAATCAATGGAATGCTGGCCTTTATATCCAGAGGACTAGAATACAAGGGGGTAGAAGTTTCTAGAGCCTATTATAAAGGATGTGATAACAGGACACTTAGAAAATATCAATAGGATTATACAAAGTCAGCATGGATTTATGAAAGGGAAATCATGTTTGACAAACCTACTGGAGTTTTTTGAGGATGTAACTAGTAGAATAGATAAGGGAGAACCAGTGGATGTGGTGTATTTGGATTTTCAGAAGGCCTCTGATAAAGTCCCACACAAGGGGTTAGTGTGCAAAATTAAAGCACATGTGATTGGCAGTGATATACTGGCATGGATTGAAAATTGGTTAACACAGGAAACAGAGAGTAAGAATAAATGGGTCTTTTTCCGGGTGGCAGGCAGTGACTAGTGGGGTACCACAGGGATCAGTGCTTGGGCCCCAGCTATTCACAATATATATCAATGATTTGGATGAGGGAACCAAATGTAATATTTCCAAGTTTGCTGACAACACAAAACTAGGTGGGATCGTGAGTTGTGAGGAGGATGCAAAGAGGCTTCAAGGTGATTTAGACAAGTTGAGTGAGTGGGCAAATACATGGCAGATGCAGTATAACATGGATAAATGTGAAGTTATCCACTTCAGAAGGAAAAACAGAAAGGCAGAGTGTTATTTAAATGGTGATAGATTGGGAAATGTTGATGACAAAAGGACCTGGGTGTCCTTGTACACCAGTCACTGAAAGCAAACATGCAGGTGAAGCAAGCAGTTAGGAAGGCAAATGCTATGTTGGCCTTCATTGCAAGAGGATTTGAGTACAGGTGCAAGGATGTCTTACTGCAGTTATACAGGGCCTTGGTGAGACCACACCTGGAGTATTGTGTGCAGCTTTGGTCTCTTTACCTAAGAAAGGATACACTTGCCATAGAGGGAGTGCAGCGAAGGTTCACCCGACTGATTCCTGGGATGGCAGGACTGTCGTATGAGGAGAGATTGGGTCGACTTGGCATGTATTCACTCGAGTTTAGAAGAATGAGGGGATCTCATTGAAACATATAAAATTCTGACAGGGCTAGACAGACTGGATGCAGGGAGGATGTTTCCCCTGGCTGGGGAGTCCAGAACGAGGGGTCACAGTCTCAGGATGCAGGGTAGGACATTTAGGACTGAGATGAGGAGAAATTTCTTCACTGAGGGTGGTGAACCTGTGGAATTCTCCACCACAGAAGGCAGTGGAGGCCAAGTCACTGAATATATTTAAGAAGGAGCTAGATAAATTTTTAGACACAAGCCATCAAGGAGTATGGGGAGAGATTGGGAATATGGTTTTGAGAGAGGATCAGCCATGATCATATTGAATGGCTGAGCATGCTCGAAGGGCCGAATGGCCTACTCCTGCTCCTATTTTCTATGTTTATGCTACAGTTATACAAAGCCCTGGTTAGACCACACCTGGAGTACTGTGTTCAGTTTGGGCACCGCACCTTAGGAAGGATATATTGGCCTTGGAGGGAGTGCAGCGTAGATTTACTCGAAAGATACCTGGACTCCAAGGGTTAAATTACGAGGAGAGATTACACAAACTAGGGTTGTATTCCTTGGAATTTAGAAGATTAAGGGGTGATTTGATCGAAGTTTTCAAGATATTAAGGGGAACTGAGGTTAGATAGAGAGAAACTATTCCCGCTGGTTGGGGAGTCTAGGACTAGGGGACATAGCCTAAAAATTAGAGCCAGGACCTTCAGGAGTGAAGTTAGGGAACACTTCTACATGCAAAGGGGGTAGAAATTTGGAACTCTCTTCTGCAAATGGCAGTTGATGCTAGCTCAATTTATATCTGAGATTGATAAGATTTTTGTTAACCAAAGGTTTTTTTTATTTATTTATGGGATGTGGGCATTGCTGGCAATTTATTGCCCATCCCTAATTGCCCTTGAGAAGGTGGTGGTGAGCTGCCGCAATCCGTGTGGTGAAGGTTCTCCCACAGTGCTGTTAGGTAGGGAGTTCCAGGATTTTGACCCAGTGACGATGAAGGAACGGCGATATATTTCCAAGTCAGGAGGGTGTGTGGCTTGAAGGGGAACTTGCAGGTGATGGTGTACCAATGAGCCTGCTGCCCTTGTCCTTCTAGGTGGTAGAGGTTGCGGGTTTGGGAGGTGCTGTCAAAGAAGTCTTGGCGAGTTGCTGCAGTGCTTCCTGTAGATGGCACACACTGTAGCCACAGTGCGCTGGTGGTGGAGGGAGTGAATGTTTAAGGTGGTGGATGGGGTGCTAATCAAGGGGGCTGTTTTGACCTGGATGGTGTGGAGCTTCTTGAGTGTTGTTGGAACTGCACTCATCCAGGCAAGTGGAGAGTATTCCATCACACTCCTGACTTGTGCCTTGAGATGGTGGAAAGGCTTTGAGGGGTCAGGAGGTGAGTCACTCACCGCAGAATACCCAGCCTCTGACCTGCTCTTGTAGCCACAGTATTTATGTGGCAGGTCCAGTTAAGTTTCTGGTCAATGGTGACCCCCAGGATGTTGATGGTGGGGGATTTGGCGATGGTAATGCCGTTGAATGTCAAGGGGAGGTGGTTCGACTCTCTTGTTGGAGATGGTCGTTGCCTGGCACTTGTCTGGCACAAATGTTACTTGCCACTTATCAGCCCAAGTCTGGATGTTGTCCAAGTCTTGCTGCATGCGGACACGGATTGCTTCGTTATCTGAGGGGTTGCGAATGTATCTGAACACTGTGCAATCATTTGCGAACATCCCCATTTCTGACCTTTTGATGGAAGGAAGGTCATTTATGCAGCAGCTGAAGATGATTGGGCCTAGGACACTGTCCTGAGGAACTCCTAGAGTAGTGTCTTGGAGCTGAGATGATTGGCTGCCAACAACCACTACCATCTTCATTTGTGCTAGGGATGATTCCAGCCACTAGAGATTTCCCCCTGATTCCCATTGACTTCAATTTTACTAAGGCTCCTTGATGCCACACTCAGTCAAATGCTGCCTTGATGTCAAGGGCAGTCACTCTCACCTCACCTCTGGAATTCAGCTCTTTTGTCCATGTTTGGACCAAGGCTGTAATGAGGTCCGGAGCCGAGTGGTCCTGGTGGAACCTAAACCGAGCATCGGTGAGTAATTGCTGCTTGATAGCACTGTCGACGACACCTTCCATCAATTTGCTGATGATTGAGAGTAGACTGATGGGGCGGTAATTGGCCGGATTGGATTTGTTCTCCTTTTTGTGGACAGGGCATAACTGGGATTGAGGGATATGGGGCTAAATCGGGTATATGGAGTTAGGTCACAGATCAGCCATGATCTCATTGAATGGCAGAACAGGCCTGAAATGGTCTACTCCCGTTCCTATGTTTTCTTCTTCCTGTTGAATCTTCCTGTAAGCTCGTCGACTGCAGGGAGAGAGGGAGAATTTGACACAAATTCTTTTTATATCGTTTTGGCCAATGAGATGTAGGATTGGGAGAAAGTGTCATTGTTTTTGTTCAATCACACTATTTGTTAGTAAGGCTAGAGCCCCGATATTTACTCGGATCCATGAAGAGAGTGGGGGATTCTGGGCGGCCAAGAGTTAAAACTAAAAAAGCTATTAAAATGGAGGCCCACAGCCTCCTTAAATGATATTATTGACCAACCTGCCTCCTGACAGCGGGTTGGTCACCCGCCCCCCACCCCGACCTGCCTCTGTTAAAATCGGAAGTAGGTGGTTTGGGGTCGGTTTTTACATTTTTACAATTTTTACCTTTTCACCCGTCCCCAACCCAACCGTCTTTACCCCCTAGGTCTCTTTGATGTAATTGAGACCATGTGCAGTGATCTCAACCATGGAATGAGAGGCCTCTTTATTATCTTTCTTTATGGCCTTCCATGCAGAGATCGGCCCATTCCTTTCTATACACATTTGTAAACAATTTTACAACACCAAGTTATAGTCCAGCAATTTTATTTTAAATTCACAAGCTTTCGGAGATTTTCTCCTTCCTCAGGCAAATGTTTCAAGAGCTCCTTGAAGCCTATGCATTTATACATATAGAAATACATATATACATATACATTTCTATACACAGACATTCTTAATGGTCTTGATGTCTCCAATTCTAGTTGCCTCAATGGTTTCAAATTCTTTCCCTATACCCTTTGCTTTTATAGTACATCATAGGCTGGATGCAAGACTCTGACGTTTTATGAATCCCAGTTCTTTGAACACATTACCAGATAAGGATGAGAGGCCCATGCCTTCTCACAGCAATCTCCTTCCCTTACATCACACCCTACTGTAATGAAAAGTTTGTTTTAAAAACCTAACAACTCTTTAATCTCAATATTATCCATCTAGCTTATTTATTTAATCTATATCTATCCGCACAGTACAATATCTTTGATCACGAAACTCATCCTCTCCAATGTTATCAACGTCATTAAAGGGAAAAAACAGGATTTACGAGAACAAAGTTTAAACCAATTCTGTCTACATTACTGTGTTTGCAGTTTTTCAAATGCCTTTGTTTAAAAGGGGCAGAGTTAACCCTTTCCTTCAAATGTCTTTTGTTCAAGGGGTTTTTAACCTTTAGCAAGCCCGAACACCACTGAGGTATCTCGCAGATATCAAAGGCTGATAAGGTGTTTCTTTGGGTCACTGTGGCACAGATATCAAATGCTTTCGCAGCCTGTACAGTAATCAGAAAGGCTGGATTTCATTCTTGTGAGGAATGTGTAGGGCAGGTTGCAGCTTTATAAGAGATCACAGAACATCATGAGGTTCAATGAAACCACACCTACACTTTTTAATTATTCATTCATGGGATGTGGGTGTCACTGGCGAGGCTGGCATTTATTGCCCATCCCTAATTGCCCTTGAGAAGGTGGTGGTGAGCCACAGTCTTGAACCACTGCAGTCCGTGTGGCAAAGGTTCTCCCACAGTGCTGTTAGGAAGGGAGTTCCAGGATTTTGACCCAGCGACAATGAAGGAACGGCGATATATTTCCAAGTCGGGATGGTGTGTGACTTGGAGGGGAACGTGCAGGTGGTGTTGTTCCCATGTGCCTGCTGCTCTTGTCCTTCTAGGTGGTAGAGGTCGCGTGTTTGGGAGGTGCTGTCGAAGAAGCCTTGGTGAGCTGCTGCAGTGCATCCTGTGGATAGTACACATTGCAGCCACTGTGCGCCGGTGTTGAAGGGAGTGAATGTTTAGGGTGGTGGATGGGGTGCCAAGCAAGTGGGCTGCTTTGTCCTGGATGGTGTCGAGCTTCTTGATTGTTGTTGGAGCTGCACTCATCCAGGCAAGTGGAGAGTATTCCATCACATTCCTGACTTGTGCCTTGTAGATGGTGGAAAGGCTTTGGGGAGTCAGGAGGTGAGTCATTCGCCGCAGAATACCCAGCCTCTGACCTGCTCTTGTGGCCACAGTATTTATATGGCTGGTCCAGTTAAGTTTCTGGTCAATGGTGACCCCCAGGATGTTGATGGTGGGGGATTCGGTGATGGTAATGCTGTTGAATGTCAAGGGGAGGTGGTTAGACTCTCTCTTGTTGGAGATAGTTATTGCCTGGCACTTTTCTGGCATGAATGTTACTTGCCACTTATCAGCCCAAGCCTGGATGTTGTCCAGGTCTTGCTGCACGCGGGCACAGACTGCTTCATTATCTGAGGGGTTGCGAATGGAATTGAACACTGTGCAATCATCAGCGAACATTCCCATTTCTGACCTTATGATGGAGGGAAGGCAATTGATGAAGCAGCTGACGATGGTTGGGCCTAGGACACTGCTGCAGGAGTTCCTCAGGGCAGTGTCCAGGGGCTGAGATGATTGGCCTCCAACAACCACTACCATCTTTCTCAAGGTTTCGGAATTTAGAATGTGCCTCTATGGGGACAGTGTGCACTCCATGTAGGGCAAACAGAAACTCCGCCTGTGTGGATTTCTCAGTAACTTGACTTGGATTGATGGGATTCTGTGTGTGCCAGACACCCAGCTGAGCAAAAACAATGATCTCGATTGCTGAAGTCTCCATTGTGGATACCATTGGTGTTGGCCTATCCTTCTTGACTGGATGGTTGGATGAGACCAGATAGGTTAACGTTTCAAATATGGACCCTTTGTCAGAACTGGAGAAAATTATAGAGGAACAACATTTAACAAGAACAGAACAAGGAGAAGAGGGAGTTAAACACACATACTCACAAGAAGAAATGGAAGGACCTGTAAAGTGCTTAAATGGAAAACAAGAGATTGTTAAATGGCTGAAGTGGCATTAATACAAAACAGTAGGAGGCATGATGAGAGAAATAAAGACATTTCCAATACAGAGTGGGTCATTTTGACTTTGTGTGACAATGTAAAACAGGCAATATTGGATCAACCGCCCGTTATATATATCTCTCCTGATTTTTATTTCCGTTGACATCAATAGAAATGATAATCGGGAGAGATGTAGTTTAGGCCTCTGGTCTGTCTCAAGCACTCAGTGTGGTTTTTTTTCACAAAATATACTTTATTCATAAAATTTGCAGCAATACGTACAATACAGTTGTCATCACATTCCAAATGTACATAATACAGATTATACAATTTGCAGATTACATCAAGTGCAGTTCAATGAACACATTGTACATAATTACAGTTCATGACACACTAGGGTGCTTCATTGCATTACAGATTCACTACAGATACATTACATCAATTTGAATTTTACATTCTGCCCGGGGGGGTTTTTCCCTGATTGCAGCCCCTTGGTATACAATGGCGGGAAGGCTTTAAATGGTTGCCTTTCCCCACAGGGCCTTTGTGGCGGCCGCACCTAACCTCAGTGCACCCCTGAGCACGTAGTCCTGGACCTTGGAATGTGCCAGTCTGCAACACTCTGTCGAGGACAGCTCCTTGCACTGGAAGACCAGCAAGTTTCGGGCAGACCAAAGGGCGTCTTTCACTGAGTTGATGGTCTTCCAGCAACAGTTGATGTCCGTCTCAGTGTGCGTCCCCGGGAACAGCCCGTAGAGCACAGAATCCTGTGTTACGGAACTGCTCAGGACGAACCTGGACAGACACCACTGCATCTCTCTCCAGACCTTCCTTACAAAGGCACGTTCCAGAAGAAGATGGGTGTCAGTCTCGTCTCCACCGCAGCCTCCTCGGGGACAGCGCATGGTGTCGCTGAGAGTCCGGGAGCTTCTTTCTGTACAGGCAACAAAGCTGCAGAGTCTAAACAGAGCAGTCTTTGCAGGAGTGAGGTAGGGGGTCTGTACTGGAGAATCCCTTCAGGATCAGCATGCAACAGCCATTAGATAGCAGCAGAGCCTGTTCTTGAATAATTATCAAATGCCTGGAGTTCACCTTTAATGATAGGGGATTATAGATTGGCCATCATCTGGATTAGTGAACGGATAACTGTTGTGACTAGCCCGACACTTAATGCGATTCAGCATCGAAAGAGGCCCATTGAGGCTCTGATTGCAAATGTATTTTTAGAACATGTGTGGAATAAGTGGTGTGAGCTACTCAAAGTACAGCAGCATGGATTGTATATCCTCTGAGGCTGCAGTCCTAATGTCACAGGCCAATTTCCAGCTCACAAGGTTTATCATGGGTACGGTAGTGTAGTGGTTATTTTACTGGTACAAGTAATCCAGAGAGCATGAGTTTAAATCCCACCATGGCAGTTTGAGAATTTGAATTCATTTTTTTGTTTTAAATCTGGAAATAAAAAAAACTGGTTTTAGTAAAAATGACCATGTTGCTGTTGGATTGTCGTAAAAACCCAACTGGTTCATTAGGGAAGGAAACCTGGCCCCCTCACCTCGTCTGTGACTCCAGTCCCACACCAATGTGGTTAACTCTTAACTGTCCTTTGAAGTGGCCTAGCAAGCCACTCAGTTATATCAAACATTCTCCAGGCAACTAAGGATAGACTATAAATGCTGGCCTTGCCAACAATGCCCACCTCCCAAGAATGAATTTAAAAATCTGTATTACACCACATGCTTTACTTGGGTTGACAAGTACAGTTCCAGCAATAGCTCACAACAGAAGCATATAATTGTAGACAAGCCATTAATTCCTTGAGCTGTAAACATTAATTCTTATTTGTCCCATTAATGAACAGTCTATATTGTATTTCTTCAATCCTCTCAATTATAGTAGCACATTTGTACCGGAAATTAAAGTACTTCGTACCCCCTACAGTCTGCAATTCATTCTCGTAATATTGTACTTCCTTTCAATATTCACAGTTCAGAATATCCTCTGTGGAGAAACTATATGGTGCAAAGAAACTAGTTGCAGGATACCTGCGAAGGGAGTTCAGCATTGGGTTTTGTTCAGTGATGCTTTTTTTAAATGATACCGCTGAGCCCCATTAAGTGAATTGGTTATTGGTAGGAATCCAAAACATACCAGGCACAGGCTCAGTTCAGCTAATGCGAACAGAGCAAATAGTTCCAATTAAGTCATGAAAGTCCTGTCCCATGAAAGCTACTGAAAATCTTGGGGCTTTGGTCACAGCAGACACCCCTAATCCCTTTCCATTTTCTGCCATTTGAATCTCTCTCTCATTTTCTGCAAGGACTAGTTGCAGGTGCTGCTATTCCTCATAATAGTGGCGACATGGCTGCATCGATCCAATGCCAGCACAGGTGGGAGCTTATAGCCTGGGCTCAGTAGGCATTAGACATACAAGCGCAATGCCACTGGAAGCAGATCCTGCAAGACGAGTGCTACTTCAGTCCTCAATAGATCCTTTGGTACAGTCCCGGCCACCAAGCTCTCAACCTCCTGACTCTACAGCAGCACCAAGTAGGAATCAGAGGTTAGGTTCATGAGTGAAAAGAGTTTTAGGCACAAAGGGGTAGCCATGATAATAATAAATAGTAATAGAGCATACCAAGGCAACAATGGGGTTGTCCTGATCTCCCACCCTAACTCCGGCAAAAGATGGGTGGAGCCCTGTTTACACGGTTTCTCCGGGTTTACGAGCGGATATCTGGAGAAGCTCTGCGGAAATTCCAGGCAAATCAGTAAATGTGGAACTCTTTGTTAGATTGGTGCGTTTGTGGATTATTTTAACAGAAGCCTCCTGTTCTTTTTCTTATTTGGTGACAATAGCTTTCAAATGTCCCTCAAAGTGTTAAATATATTAGAATGGAGTAATGGTTATCTGAGCGCAATGCAAGATCTTATCAAGGGCTATTTTTGTTATAGAATCATGGAATGGTTACTGCACAGAAGATGGCCATTTGGTCCATCGAGCCCATGCCAGCTCTTTGTAAGAGCAATCCAGTTAGTCCCATTCCCCCGCTCTTTCCCTGTAGTCCTGCAAATTTTTTCCCTTCAAGTATTTATCCAATTCCTTTTTGAAAGACATGATTGAATCTGCTTCCACCACCCTTTCAGGCAGCGCATTCCAGATCATAACCATTCAATGCGTAAAAACATTTTTCCTCATGTCGCCTTTTGGTTTTTTTTGCCAATCACCTTAAATCTGTGTCCTCTGGTTCTCGACCTTTCTGCCAATGGAACAGTTTATCTTTATTTACTTTATCTAAACCCTTCCTGATTTTGAACACTTCTTTCAAATTTCTTCTTAATCTTCTCTGCTCTAAGGAGAACAACCCCAGCTTCTCCAGTCTATCCACGTAACTGAAGTCCCTCTTCCCTGGAACCATTCTAGTAAATCTTTTCTGTACCCTCTCTAAGTCCTTCACATCCTTCCTAAAGTGTGGTGTCCAGATTTGAACACAATACTCCAGTTGTGGCCGAACCAGTAATTTATAAAGGTTCAACATAACTTCCTTGCTTTTGTACTCTATGCCTTTAGTTATAAAGCCTAGGATCCTGTATGCTTTTTTCACTACTTTCTCAACCTGTCCTGCCACCTTCAAAGATTTTTGCACATATACCCCCAGGTCTCTCTGTTCCTGCACTCCCTTTAGAATTGTATCATTTAGTTTATATTTCCTCTCTTCACTCTTCCTGCCAAAATGCATCACTTTGCATTTCTCTGCGTTAAATTTCATCTGCCATGTGTCCGCCCATTCCACCAGCTTGTCTATGTCCTCTTGAAGTCTGTCACTATCCTCCTTAATGTTCACTACACTTCCACGTTTTGTCATTTGCAAATTTTGAAATTGTGCCCTGTACATCCAAGTCCAAGTCAATAATGTATATCAAAAAAAGCAGTGGTCCTAGTACCGACCCTTGGGGAACACCACTGTATACCTTCCTCTAGTCCGAAAAACAACAGTTCACTACCACTCTGTTTCCTGTCACTTAGCCAATTTCGTATCCATGCTGCCACTGCCCCTTTTATTCCATGGTCTTCAATTTTGCTGACCAGCCTATTAAGTGACACTTTATCAAACGCCTTTTGAAAGTCCATATACACAACATCAACCACATTGCCTTCATCAACCCTTTCTGTTACCTCACCAAAAAACTCAATCAAGTTAGTTAAACACGATTTGCCTTTAACAAATCCGTGCTAGCTTTCCTTTTATTAATCCACACTTGTCCAAGTGACTATTAATTTTGTCCACGATTATCATTTCTAAAAGCTTCCCAATCACCGAGGTTAAACTGACTGGCCTGTAGTAGACGATTTATCCTCACAACCATTTTTGAACAAGGGTGTAACATTTGCACTCTAAGAGCTCATTCAGAGCAATTAGATCAAGCATTAACACAAACAGCTAAAAAGTCAGAAATGGTCAAATTAAACTACATAAGGCAGAGGGATATAACTAACAAGGGATGTTACCGAGACTGCTTACACTGCAAGTCCGTCTGAAGGTTGGGAAGAAAAGCCAGACCTTGATAAGGGAGGCCCCGGCATTCCATAGTCTGGAACAAGTGAAATAAAAACAAGCAGCCATGAACAACAACTCCTGCATACATGACCAGGCTCTCTATAATACAGGGGGCTTTAAATCTTGAATTCTTGTAGAGGTTCAGGATGTGGATCACGAGGTTACTTAACTTTACCCGAGGAAAGAACGGGGTAATTGTCGTTTCTTTTCTTGTATGCTGTTGCTCGAACATTGTGCATACTAAGACCAATGTTGAGACTTGTCGTCACACAATAAACGGATTAGTTGCAACAATCTTTGGTGTCAGATTCAAATTTTCCTACAATTGGCAACTGGCTACAACACTCCTGATTGTCCCAGGTATTTGGTGCCACACAATCGGGACTTGTACAAAACTGAATTCGTTTAGGTAGGAAATTGTTTCAGCGGGGGTGTGGAGTTAATTCTCTCCAACAGTAATTGGGGACAAGGGTACAGAAAAGCTTTAGACCGAGATAGTCAGTATAGAGGAGCTGATCCCTGGGATGAAAAAGAAACCAGCGATGGGCTCACTTCTGTGCACAGAATGGAACAGTCTGAAGTGTTGTTCATGAGTTTGGTAAAGGAAGCCAAGGATCAACGAGACCAACTTAAACAAAAATGTGGGAGCGTATACATGGTCTAAAGGGATGCAGAATCGGTGTTGGAATGTTGAAACCGACAGTGAGAGAGGCAGTCGTATTGGTTCCAGAGGGTGAACCAAGAAAAGGACTGGGGCTCTCGACTGGCTCCTCAGCGTCCCCTTCCCCCTTTACTCTTTGTCATTGCACCCCTTTCATATACCAACAGAGAACAGTGTTAAGAATTGTGCAGGAGGTAACCTGTTTGGATGAGGAAATGGACTGTGAGCTTAACGTTTTGAATCAGTACAGAAAGGGGTTAAGAAGCAAACATCAGAAATTGAAAATTGGTTTGAAAGAAAAAGGATAAAATGTGAAAGGCTGCAAGATTTCAGCGTACTGTCTTTTTTTAAAAATAGCTTGTGTGGACATTTCAGTGCCACTGCTATGGCTTTGCCACCTCTTTCCCTTTTGTGTAAGAATGTTACAACCGTTTTGTTTAACTGTGAAAACTAACTTTTTTTCTTCAGTAATATTCAGGTTTTTTTTACAGTCATTTAGAAAGGTGTCTGAAGAAAGAATAAAGATGGCATAATTTACTGGACTTTTGTAAGCACGTGCTATTTTGATCATTTTATCTGTTCTGTATTGTGTTTTGTTTAAGATATTACTGAATTAAAATTGGAGTTATTGCAGTTAACTAACCTATTAAATTGTGGAAACCAAACTTTTATTGTGGTCATGGTGAAATTCTGATTATTGTAAATTATGTGAAAAATCTCTAATCCCAATGAAATTATCACATATGTATTTCTCACCCATGCTAAGGACTCAATAATTTAAGGTGGATAAGGAGTTAATGTTGAGTGTAATTGAGGTGACTGGAGTAGTTGTGATCGCCGAATGTGATCTAAGAACACTAATTCAGTACAAGGCATCTTGGTGGTTCTGGAATGTGATAGCTGTTAGCAAACTGACAGCACCATTTGATCTTGTGATTGACTGTGGTCAGGAAAAAAGTGATGGGGGAGAAAAAAGAATGATTAAAGGATCTCCTGCTATCTCTATGACAACAATCTGGAGATATCTTGTAGTTGGACTAACTATCTAAGAGTCAATAAAATTTTGGACATCTCTTAAACAAATGATAAGTACTTTAACAACAATTGGAGTTTAATCTGAAACATTTGTAGATAAAAATGCCAGGCACAATCTATTCTTTTTAAAACGAGGTGAACGAACTGAAATGCTGTCTTCCCTGATTTAAAAAAATATATTTAAAATTAATAGTGATGTTACTAATGATTTCTGCTTGTTTTAACAGATTTTATTATCCAGCATCTAATTGTATTAGGATCTTTATGCAAGTTTTAACAGAACAAAAACTTTTTAAAAGTAAAATGGAGTTTAGTTCTTCCTTGTTCAGCAAAGTTTTTTTTTAAATTTACGTGAAAGCTGTGTGACATAAGCTGCGTGAGTCTGACAATATCTGGGTCTGTCTTTTTACTGCATAGAAGTTAACCCCTTCAAGCAGTGTCTTTAATATTTTTCTAGTACCAGATTAACTCTGATTAAATCTTCACCTAAGCAACAACTTCTGCAATGCTGAATGTAATCACATATTAGGCATTATTAAATGTTTAAGTTTCTTAATTTGAGTGGATATTTCCCCCCGGTGACAGAAGGAAATCATGAATTGACAAATTAACCCCTCGGGCTCCCAAGAAGAGCCACAATGGATTTTTTGTTTTTCTTTTCTTTTAAATCAGGGGACCAGAGTTTTCAGGACCACATGAGTGTTGATGGTGCAGGATTACCAAGAGGAGCTCTTTGACATAAAGGTGGCTTCATAAAGTTAAGGAGCAACCTTTGCTGGAAAAGTGTTGGTGCAGGAGGCGATCTAGTAGTGTTAAGAATTTAAGACCGTTTTTGCAGATGTCAAGGGCATCATTTTAGCATGGCGGCGAGAATTCAGCGGGGGGGTAATTAGTCGCGTGGGAAACCCGGAAATAATTTTAGCGCGTCGCTTTGAGCAATCACAACTGAATTGAAGGCACTTAATTTTACTTCCGGGTTTCACGTCTCCAAGCTACACAGCGGACATACTGTGCACCCGCATGACGTGCTGTGAACTGGAGTATTTAAAGGGCCAGTCCAAAAATGGATTTTGAAGGAGAAAGGAGGAAAAAGGAAATGGAGCAACACAGAGCTGAGGCAGCACTCCCTTGAGGTGCTACTGGCTGGTGTGAGAAGCAGGACGGATGCCCTGCACCCAGCTGACAGGAGGAAGAGACCTGCTTCTACCAACTAAGAAGGCATGGCAGAAGAGCTGAGCAGCAGGAGCACAGTGCCCAGGTCTTGGGTTCAATGCAGGAAGCGGTTTAATGACCTAACCAAGTCAGAAAAAGTGAGTACATTTGCTGATTCACCCACATCCTGTGAAATGCAACCCCCCCCCTCACTCTGTTGGCAAGTCTACTACACCACATCACTCCTCATACCCACTTAAGTTTCATCATCAACCATCCTTCACTTTCTATGCACTTCCTCACCTCCCCATTTGTGCACCCACCACTGCTCCTCACCCCAACCCTGATGCAATGTGATGCATCTGTCTGATAGTCACCCTCTGATGCATCTGTTTCATTGTCAGCCTCTTCAGCATCCCTCAGGTGAAGACGTCCCCTTCAGTCACTCACGGGTCTGTTCTTTATCCCCTTGTAGGAGCAGAGAACACAAAATACAAGGGAGAGGAGTAGAATTGGAGGCAGACCACCACAAAAAGTCCAGAGGAGGAGGCCATCATCGAGATCAGTTAGATGGATGCATGCCTGGCCATCAGAAATGGAGAGACTGGCTGGTGGCTGGTGATGGCTGGTGAAAGAACTTTAATATCCTTCGCACACATGATGAATTGATTTTATCAATGATTGACCTGTTCCATACCTCAGTATGGTCATTGGAAAGATTGTCATTTCTCCGATGAATACTTACTATTGCTTTATATTTTCTTCCAGGGCCTTCACAGATTGATGAGGAGGCAGCTGCAATGGAAGCAGGTGATTCCTCAGTGGAGCTCAATACTTCTGAAGGTGCATCGTCACATGACATGCAGCCATGCACTGGCGCAGATACTGGCACTTCAGTGGGCCCTGTTAACCAGATAGTTCAGTTGTCACCTAGTGATTCACCACTCTCAATTGAGCACAAGCAGACACGGGCAGCTGTGGAGAGTCCGCGTTGGGGGTTCACTCCTCTCCGAGCTCTGCTCAGCTGGACACAGAAGCTGAACCCCGGGAGCCATTGTTGAGAATGATAGGGGTACAGCTTTATGAGGTGCTGGAAATCGTGCCACACACATGCTCCACAATAGCGGAGAGGATGGAGGAGTCCAACTCCATCGCTAGGATTGGTGGCGCAGGTAAGTGCCGGAATGTCTGCGATGGAGAGAATGCTGTCCTGCATTGAGCTTCAGAACACGGCTCTCTAATGAGTCCATTCAGGCCGTGACAGACTCTGGATGTCAACAAGTCTACCACTTTAAACAGGCAGACAGATACTTTAGCTGTGGCCTTAGAACTCAGCACATTTGCTCACCAGCCTGCTGGCCAGCAGAGTGGTTGGAGTGATGTTGCGCTGGCCTGGGCGATGGATGATGGCGAAAGGGGACGTGGATGTGGGGACTCCATTCAAAGCGCTCCCACCTCTCACCCGTTGCCCCCTCCTCAACCAGTACCTACAATGCATCCTCCTCTCCCGATGGCCGAGTCTGCCTCTGTGTCTTTGGCAGGGTCCTCATGGGCTCCAAAACCCAGAGGTCATAGGCCGAGAGCATCTCAGCAGTCAGGACAGGGATCAGAGCAAACTGCCAATACCTCTGCTGAGGCCACAGGGGATGCACCACGTAGAAGCAGTAGGCAGGGAAAGGCTAAGGTATTGTAATTCACCAAGGGTGTTTGACAAAATGTGCTGTTCATTTTTTTTTGTTATTTATGTCACATTAAATGTTGTTCTCACCACCACTGCCACGTCTTGCCCATTATTGAGTCCCTTTTGTGAATTCGATCTCTCATATGCTTCATCATATATGCCAAGACATTATGCCACTCCTTGAGTGTTTGTGTGGTTGAAGGACTGTTTTGTGGGGGGGGTTGGTGGTGGTGGTTGTTCCAGGCGGCCTGAGTATTTCAAAGTCTTCAATTTGCACATCTCATTATGAGAACCTGTTAGCGATGAAGGAATCCCTGACACATGGGCAGCTCCGGCGATGGGTTCCCCATCTTCATTTTCGTCCTCATCTCGTCCTCTTTTTCAATGTTGCCACTAGATAAGGATGCTTGATGAGCGCATTTGACCTCCTCCACCTGTAACCTTCTATGCTGCTCTATGTTGTGCAGGACGCAGCACATGACGATTATTCTGCACACCATTGCGGGTGAGTGCTGAAGAGCTCCCCAGATCTATCCAATCACTTGAAGCGCATCTTCAACATTCCTATGGCTTGTTCAGTGACAGACCTGGTGGTGATGTAGCTCTGGTTGTACCGCTGCTGTGCCTCGTTGGTGGGGTTTCTCTCGGGTGTCATGGGCCATGTCTGCAGGGAGTATCCTTTGTCTTCAAGGAGCCAACCCTTAAGTCTGCTTCCTTTCTGGAAGAGGTCTGGGATATTGGACTTGTGCAAAATGAATGAATCATGGCAGCTGCCAGGGAATCTGGCACACACCTGCAGAAACTTCTTCCAGTGGTCGCACACAGCCGTGCATTGATGGAGCGATAACCTTTCAGTTTATGAACAGTCCTGGCTCATGTGGAGGTCCTCGGGTTGCTACATGAGTGCAATCAATTGGGTCCTGCGCCCGGGGGAAGCCAGCTAGAGCAGTGAAACCCACTGCCCTCTCAGTATGACTGGTGTTGCTGGGGAAGTTAACGTAGTGGGATGCCCTGCCAAACAAGCCATCCGCCACCAGTCGTATACACTTATGTGCAGACGACAGGACCACCCTGGAGATGTCACCAGTGGCACCCTGGAAAGATTCGGAGGTAAAGAAATTGAGGGCAGTGGTGATTCTAACTGCCACGGGCAATACATGACCACCAGGCCCAGCCAGGAGCAGCTCTGCATGAAGTGTGCGGGTGTCTGTGACCATCTGCCGACTCAATCTGAGCCTGCACAGGCACTGCTCCTCAGAGAGCTCCAGGAAGCTCAGCTTCTGCCTGTAGACCCTCTCATGAGGGTAGTGCCTCCTGTGACTTCGTCCCCTCCATTGGTCCCCTCTCTGCTCTTCTCCAGGTCCTTGTTGTGCACCTCTGTCCTGTGCACCTGCAGATCCCAGAACTGTACGCCATGCCTGCCACAGATGGTGATGTTCCTCCTCCTCAGATGTACTGTGGAATAGATCATAGCACCCCCCATCCTGATCTTGTCAGTTTGAGGATCTCCAAAATGTTGGTAAATTTGTGTGAACACAAGAATTCTCAGTCTCAACAAAGAAATCTCAGTCTAAACATAAAGAACTCCCAGTCAAAGGTTTGTCTGAGAGAACTGAGTGACCAGCTGTAATACCTCACCTTTTATTGAGATGTGTCAATCACTGGTTTAAAGGGCCAAATGAATTTCAGCTAGTGTTTCAACTACCTGAATTGGCCCTTTAAATATCGGTCCGCCGGCTGTAAGTGCCGCTAGACTTCCGGGTGTCTGTTGCACATGCAACCCAAATGTTCCTGGGTTAAACCCAGAAGTGGGCACATTGGAGCCGGGATGCGGTCCTGCTCCAAAAAGCTGATACTTTAACCTTCCACCCATCCCCAACCCACCCGTTCTTGGGGGTTAAAATTACCCCCAAATATCACAGCATGGTGTCGATTTGGACTAAGACTTTGCCTCTCAAAGGCTCATCTATAACCCATTCAGGATTATTTGTTAACTTCCGAGCGGAGTACTCAAGGCGGGGAGATAAAAGAATTACATCCTAAAGTAATTGCAAGCACTTCTGTCTCTACTGGAAACCACCAGGCATGAGCATAATTTGTTTCTGAAATTGAAATTGATAAGATAAATTGATATGATTTGCTGTTTAATAATTCAAGAAGGAAAAATTTACCTGAAGTTTAAAGGGATAATTAAATTTTTATTTAAACAAAAAAAAAGTGCAGTCTAGGTGGTTCCTGCCCAAAGCAGTGTATCAAGGAAGAAAGATTTTTGGGGAAATAGGTTTTGTCAATGTTCAATTTTATCAGTCCAACAATACTGCTCTCTGGAATTGGGATAATTTTGAAATAATAAAATGGCCTCATGCACATAATAGCCGGATATGTTGGGAAATAAAAGGTCCCAGAAGAGGTCAAGTAAAATAAACAAAAATGTGTTGATAACTTGGACCAAGTTGGTAACGTTTAGTCTATATTTTAAGGGTTAATGATAATATCGTATTGGACAGGGAGGACAAACAAGGCAAGGGAGTACACAACACCTGGGATGATACTGAAAGGTGTAGAGGAAGTGAGGGACCTTGGAATGCATGCCCACAGATCCCTGAAGGTAGCAGGACAGGTAGATAAGGTGGTTAAGAAGGCATATGGAATGCTTTCCTTTATTAGCTGAGGCATAGAATATAAGAGCAGGAGGTTATGTTGGAACTGTATAAAACACTGGTTAGGCCACAGCTTGAGTACTGTGTACAGTTCTGGTCACCACATTACAGGAAGGATGTGATTGCACTAGAGAGGGTGCAGAGGAGATTTATGAGGATGTTGCCAGGACTGGAGAATTTTAGCTATGAGGAACGATTGGATAGGCTGGGGTTGTTCTCTTTGGAACAGAGGAGGCTGAGGGGTGATTTAAATGAGGTGTATAAAATTGAGGGGCCTAGATAGAGTGGATAGGAAGGACCTATTTCTCTTAGCAGAGAGGACAATAACCACGGGACATAGATTTAAATCTGATTGGTAGAAAGATTAGAGGGGAGCTGAGGAAAACCCTTAACTCAATTAACAAGTACCTGGATGTGCACCTGAAGTGCCGTAACCTACATGGCTATGGACCAAGTTCTGGAAAGTGGGAATCCTGCTGGGTGGCTCATTTTTGGCCGGCACGGACACGATGGGCTGAATGGCCTCCTTCTGTGCTGTACATTTTCTATGATTCTATGACCGTAAAGTCCCTCCAGGGCTCATGAATGAGATGAAATGGTAATTAGTGGGATGTGTAATATTGTATGAGAGGAGATGATTGAGGATATAAGATAGACACAGGAAAAGTACACCACCAAATGGGAATTTTCCTAAGGTCATTTTTTTAGGTGATTATGGGTGAATTTCAGGAACCCAACCAAAGAGGTTAGGGAAAGATGTGTGAGTGCACCCACAAGTAACATAAATCACCTGAGCATGATTCACCAAAGGATATCAATCTGGTATTTATGTATAATCTAGTGAAAGTCAAGAAAGTGTAGTTAATTGATAGTTTCCTCTTGGAGATGTTTGTGACCTTGCCTATACTGAATAATGAGAAAACTGCATTTGATTGCCTGACCACTACCCGAGACATTGGACCATGCAGGGGGAGAGAAGCAAAGACCTCCAGACATCCCTCTCCCACACCCTGAACTTTTGATAAGATAACCTGAAAGTCCAGGAATGGTTTGTATCTGCTGTCACGTGTGGCATGATCTTGGGATACCAGTGTGTCTGCAAACGTAAGGTAACTTGCATGCGGAAATGCGTGATGAAGATGCACTGAAGAACAGGTCTCAGACATGCTCAGTCACACTGACAACACCACAACATGAAATGGGTAAAGTGACTCAGAAGAATGAGAAAACTTTTTAATCAGGGCTCTGACAAATGCTCCATAGAGAAACCGAATTTTTAATGAAACAATCAGGATAGAGTTAAACACACTGGAACCGTAGAACCATAGAAAAGATACAGCCAGAAGGGGGCTATTCGTCCCATCATGTCCGCACCGACTCGAAGATAAACCAGATGCCCATTCTAATCCCACCTTCCAGCATCTGGTCCGTAGCCCTGCAGCTTACAGCACTTTAGGTGCAAGTCCAGGTACTTTTTAAAAGAGCTGAGGGTCCCTGCCTCTACCACCAATTCGGGCAGCGAATTCTATACACCCACCACCCTGTGGGTAAAAAAGTTTTTCCTCATGTCCCCTCTAATCCCTCTGCCAATCAGCTTAAATCTATGTCCTCTAGTTCTTGAACTCTCTGCTAGGGGAAACAGGTACTTCATGTCTACTTGATCTGGACCCCTCATAATTTTGTACACCTCAATCAAGTCTCCCCTCAGCCTCCTCTGCTCCAAGGAAAACAACCCCAGTCTATCCAATCTCTCCTCGTAGCTGCAATTTTTAAGCCCTGGCAACATTCTTGTAAATCTTCTCTGCACTCTCTCCAGAGCAATTATGTCCTTCCTATAATGTGGTGACCAGAACTGCGCACAATACTCCAGCTGTGGCCTTACCAGCATTGTATACAGTTCCATCATTACATTCCTGCTTTTGTATTCTATACCTCGGCTAATAACGGAGAGCATTCCGTATGTCTTCTTCACAACCTTATCTACCTGTACTGCCACCTTCAGGGACTGTGCACATGCACTCCAAGGTCTCTCACTTCCTCTACCCCTCTCAATATATTCCTGTTTACTGTGTATTCCCTTTTACTGTTTGCCCTCCCTAAGTGCATTACCTCACACTTCACCGGGTTGAACTCCATTTGCCACTTTTTCGCCCACTCCACCAACCCAGTGATATCTTCTTGGAGTCTACAGCTATCCTCTTCACTATCAACTACACGGCCAATTTTTGTGTCATCTGCAAATTTGCCAATCATGTCCCCTTCACTGGAACCTATCAGAGGGATTGAAATTAAGGTAAAGAGGGACATAGAATTTGGATTTCCAAAATTCAGGGTTGGGTTTCTTTGAGTTAACAATTAATATGGACAACTGAGGCCTAGGGAGAAATAATACTTAGCAAGATTTTTTCACTCAAAGGGTGGTGAGTGTCTGGAACGAGCTGCCAGAGGCAGTAGTAGAGGCGGGTACAATTTTGTCTTTTAAAAAGCATTTGGACAGTTACATGAGTAAGATGGGTATAGAGGGATATGGGCCAAGTGCAGGCAATTGGGACTAGCTTAGTGGTATAAACTGGGCGACATGGACATGTTGGGCCGAAGGGCCTGTTTCCATGTTGTAAACTTCTATGATTCTATGATTCTATAAGATGGATAATGGTAAAAGGAGAGCTGGAGAATCTTTAAAGGCCATGATTTCTTGATAATATGGTACACTGTAGCTTTCTGTACAATGTATTATGATTTTCTTTTTCTCTATCATGATGTGTAATACTAGCCAAATGAAACTTAGACTGGAAGAGCAAATGGCTCAAGATAAGTATGAGATACTAACCAGATGCGAACTTTAGATAAGGTCATGCGAGGTCACCAGGCACTGTTGGACATTAAGACTGAGTAGTAGTAAAGGAAACCATTTTCTTGAAATACTTCTATAGTTTAAAAACCTGAACATTAAAAGATTGACCGTGTATATGAAACAATGTAATGCTGATGTTGGAAAGGGGACATCTACTCTTGGGAACCATGAATGATAGCAGACAGTTTACAACATAGATCAGCACCTATGGACTAGAATAATATCCATGAATTTTGTTATAGTACAGATAATTGTCCTCAATGTGTTGGTTCAAATATTTAATTAAGAGACTGTCACAGAACACTCAAAACTTGGAGTTGGCAGTTTCAATTTAGGAAGGACTGGTTCCTTTGCCCTCAAAGACCGGAATGTAAGATTAAGCCTTTTACGCGTCATTTTTCAGTATATAAAACTTATGTTTAGGTTAGGTGTTGTTAACATGTAAAACATAAATCACTCATGTTTAGGTTAGGCATCTTAATACATATAACCAGTTCACTGTTCTAGAAATTATGTAAGGAATCTTACAACACCAGGTTACAGTCCAACAGTTTTATTTGAAAATCACAAGCTTTCGGAGCTTACCTCCTTCGTCAGGTGAGTGAGTGAAGGGTTCTAAAATCGCATAGCATATATTAGGCCGGGAGACGATCACAGCAATCAAAGGTGTCGTTGGTGTTCACACAGGTTAGCCACGGAAAACATTACATCCCAGTATACTGAATACACAATGGGTCAGATTACAAAGGCAGAGAGAGAGAGAATGTCCAGTTGTATTAAAAACAGATAACTTTTTTTCCCGCTGGTGGGGTTACGTGTAGCATGACATGAATCCAAGGTCCCGGTTGAGGCTGTCCTCATGGGTGCGGAACTTGGCTATCAATTTCTGCTCGACGATTTTGCATTGTCTTGTGTCTCGAAGGCCGCCTTGGAGAACGCTTACCCGAAGATCGGTGGCTGAATGTCCTTGGCTGCTGAAGTGTTCCCCGACTGTGAGGGAACCCTCCTGTCTGGCGATTGTTGTGTGGTGTCCGTTCATCCGTTGTCGCAGTGTCTGCATGGTCTCGCCAATGTACCATGCTCCGGGGCATCCTTTCCTGCAACGTATGAGGTTGACAACGTTGGCCGAGTCACAGGAGTATGAACCATGTACCTGGTGGGTGGTGTCCTCTCGTGTGATGGTGGTATCTGTGTCGATGATCTGGCATGTCTTGCAGAAGTTGCTGTGGCAGGGTTGTGTGGTGTCGTGGACGCTGTTCTCCTGAAAGCTGGGTAATTTGCTGCGAACGATGGTCTGTTTGAGGTTGGGTGGCTGTTTGAAGGCGAGTAGTGGAGGCGTAGGGATGGCCTTAGCAAGGTGTTCGTCGTCATTGATGACATGTTGAAGGCTGCGGAGAACATGGCGTAGTTTCTCCACTCCGGGGAAGTACTGGACGACGAAGGGTACTCTGTTGGTTCCGTCCCGTGTTTGTCTTCTGAGGAGGTCTATGCGATTCTTCGCTGTGGCCCATTGGAACTGTCGATCGACGAGTCGAGCGTCATATCCCGTTCTTACGAGGGTGTCTTTCAGCGTCTGTAGGTGTCCATCGCGTTCCTCCTCGTCTGAGCAGATCCTGTGTATTCGCAGGGCCTGTCCATAGGGGATGGCCTCTTTGACATGGTTAGGGTGGAAGCTGGAAAAGTGGAGCATCGTGAGGTTGTCCGTGGGCTTGCGACGAGACTACACGATAACATCAACAAGTTCCATCCCACCATCAAACTCACCATGGACTACTCCTCAGAATCGGTTTCTTTCTTGGACACACGAATCTCCATCAAAGACGGGCACCTCAGCACCTCACTCTACCACAAGCCCACGGACAACCTCACGATGCTCCACTTTTCCAGCTTCCACCCTAACCACGTCAAAGAGGCCATCCCCTATGGACAGGCCCTGCGAATACACACGGTCTGCTCAGACGAGGAGGAACGCGATGGACACCTACAGACGCTGAAAGACACCCTAGTAAGAACGGGATATGGCACTCGACTCATCGATCGACAGTTCCGACGGGCCACAGCGAAAAATCGCATCGACCTCCTCAGAAGACTAACACGGGACGCAACCAACAGCGTACCCTTCGTCATCCAGTATTTCCCCGGAGCGGAGAAACTACGCCATGTTCTCCGCAGCCTTCAACATGTCATCGATGACGACGAACACCTCGCTATGGCCATCCCCACACCTCCACTACTCGCCTTTAAACCTCCACCCAACCTCAAACAGACTATCGTTCGCAGCAAATTACCCAGCTTTCAGGAGAACAGCGTCCACGACACCACACAGCCCTGCCACGGCAACTTCTGCAAGACATGCCAGATCATCGACACAGATATCACCATCACACGAGAGGACACCACCCACCAGGTACATGGTTCATACTCCTGCGACTCGTCCAACGTTGTCTACCTCATACATTGCAGGAAAGGATGTCCCGGAGCATGGTACATTGGCGAGACCATGCAGACACTGCGACAACGGATGAACGGACACCGCGCAACAATCGCCAGACAGGAGGGTTCCCTCCCAGTCGGGGAACACTTCAGCAGTCAAGGACATTCAGCCACCGATCTTCGGGTAAGCGTTCTCCAAGGCGGCCTTCGAGACACATGACAACGCAAAATCGTCGAGCAGAAATTGACAGCCAAGTTCCGCACCCATGAGGACGGCCTCAATCGGGACCTTGGGTTCATGTCATGCTACACCTAACCCCACCAGCGGGGAAAAAAAAAGTTATCTGTTTTTAATACAACTGGACATTCTCTCTCTCTCTGCCTTTCGGGCCTCTTTCTCTCTCTGTCCTTGTAATCTGACCCATTGTGTATTCAGTATACTGGGATGTAATGTTTTCCGTGGCTAACCTGTCTGAACACCAACGACACTTTTGATTGCTTTGATCGTCTCCCAGCCTAATATATGCTATTCAATTTTAGAACCCTTCACTCACTCACCTGACGAAGGAGGTAAGCTCCGAAAGCTTGTGATTTTCAAATAAAACTGTTGGACTATAACCTGGTGTTGTAAGATTCCTTACATTTGTCCACCCCAGTCCATCACCGGCATCTCCACATCACGTTCTAGAAATTAGATTAAGCATTAACACATAAACAGCTAAAAAGACAGAAATGGTCAAATTAAACTACATAAGGCAGAGGGATATAACGAACAAGGGATGCTCCCGAGACTGCTTACACTGCAAGTCTGTTTGAAGGTTGGGAAGAAAAGCCAGACCTTGATAAGGGAGGCCCAGGCATTCCATAGTCTGGAACAAGTGAAATAAAAACAGGTAACTGTGAACAACAACTCCTGCACACGTGACCAGGCTCTCAATACAGGGGGCTTTAAGTCTTGAATTCTTGTAGAGGTTCAGGACGTGGATCCATGAGGTTACTTAACTCTACCTGAAGAAAGAATGGGGTAATTGTTGTTTCTTTTCTTGTATGCTGTTGCTCGACCAATGTTAAGACTTGATGGGCGCTAAATTGGGCCATGTTGTGCTCATTGTTTCAGCGCTACACGGCCTCTCCAACATCCAAGATGGCGTCTTGGCTGTGCGCGTACATTTCCAGTGTATCGTGCTCTGGACGCCATCTTGGTATAGGAGTTAGTGCATGCACAAATTCCAAAAGCCAGAAGCATGTAAAGTAAGGAGAAAATGGATACAATCAGTGTGCAACGCTGATTTAAAGTGATAGACACTACTTTGGGACTTAACGCTCAACTCAATGCACAGTCTTAAACATTACCATCTGAACATTTTAGAGTTCCTGGAGGACCCCCACCAGCACTATTTCAAGGGACCATGCAGAATTTACTGATTAGTGGCTGGATTATTGCTTCTGGCTGCCGTAACTGTTTTTGGAGGTCTCCTATACTTGAATACTAGGACTGGGGGACATACCCTAACATTTAGAGCCAGGGCGTGCAGGAATGAAGTTAGGAAATGCTTAACATTCTTTTGCAAACGACAGTTGATGCTAGCTCAATTGTGAATTCTAAATCTGAGACTGATAGATTTCTGTGAACCAAGGGTATTAAGGGATATGGGGCTAAGGTGAACTTTTTTTTTATTCATTCATGGGATACGGGCATCGCTGGCAAGGCCAGCATTTATTGTCCATCCCTAATTGCCCTTGAGAAGGTGGTGGTGAGCCGCCTTCTTGAACCGCTGCAGTCCGTGTGGTGAAGGTTCTCCCACAGTGCTGTTAGGAAGGGAGTTCCAGGATTTTGGCCCAGCGACGATGAAGAAACGGCGATATATTTCCAAGTCGGGATGGTTTGTGATTTTGAGGGGAGCATGCAGGCAGTGTTGTTCCCATGTGCCTGCTGCCCTTGTCCTTCCAGGTGATAGAGGTCGCGGGTTTGGGAGGTGCTGTCGAAGAAGCCTTGGCGAGTTGCTGCAGTGCATCCTGTGGATGGTACACACTGCAACCACAGTGCGCCGGTGGTGAAGGGAGTGAATGTTTAGGGTGGTGGATGGGGTGCCAATCAAGCGGGCTTTGTCCTGGATGGTGTCGAGCTTCTTGAGTGTTGTTGGAGCTGCACTCATCCAGGCAAGTGGAGAGTATTCCATCACACTCCTGACTTGTGCCTTGTAGATGATGGAAAGGCTTTGGGGAGTCAGGAGGTGAGTTACTCGCTGCAGAATACCCAGCCTCTGACCTGCTCTTGTAGTCACTGTAGTTATATGGCTGGTCCAATTAAGTTTCTGGTCAATGGTGACCCCCAGAATGTTGATGGTGGGGGATTCGGCGATGGTAATGCCGTTGAATGTCAAGGGGAGGTGGTTAGACTCTCTCTTGTTGGAGATGGTCATTGCCTGGCACTTGTCTGGCGCAAATGTTACTTGCCACTTATCGGCCCAAGCCTGGATGTTGTCCAGGTCTTGCTGCATGCGGGCACTGACTACTTCATTATTTGAGGGGTTGCGAATGGAACTGAACACTGTGCAATCATCAGCGAACGTCCCTATTTCTGACCATATGATGGAGGGAAGGTCATTGATGAAGCAGCTGAAGATGGTTGTGCCTAGGACACTGCCCTGAGGAACTCCTGCAGCAATGTCCTGGGGCTGAGATGATTGGCCTCCAACAACCACTACCATATTCCTTTGTGCTAGGTATGACTCCAGCCACTGGAGTGTTTTCCCCCTGATTCCCATTGACTTCAATTTTACTAGGGCTCCTTGGTACCACACTCGGTCAAATGCTGCCGTGATGTCAAGGGCAGTCACTCTCACCTCACCTCTGGAATTCAGCTCTTTTGTCCATGTTTGGACCAAGGCTGTAATGATGTCTGGAGCCGAGTGGTCCTGGCGGAACCCCAACTGAGCATCGGTGAGCAGTTTATCAGTGAGTAAGTGTCGCTTGATAGCACTGTCGACGACACCTTCCATCACTTTGCTGATGATTGAGAGTAGACTGATGGGGCGGTAATTGGCCGGATTGGATTTGTCCTGCTTTTTGTGGACAGGACATACCTGGGCAATTTTCCACATTGTTGGGTAGATGCCAGTGTTGCAGCTGTACTGGAACAGTTTGGCTAGAGGCACGGCTAGTTCTGGAGCACAAGTATTCAGCACTACAGTCGGGATTTTGTCGGGGCCCATAGCCTTTGCTGTATCCAGTGCACTCAGCCTTTTCTTGAAATCACGTGGAGTGAATCGAATTGGCTGAAGACTGGCTTCTGTGAGGAGGCGAAGATGGGTCATCCACTCGGCATTTCTGGCTGAAGATGGTTGCAAACGCTTCAGCCTTGTCTTTTGCACTCACGTTCTGGACTCCGCCATCATTGAGGATGGGGATGTTTACAGAGCCTCCTCCTCCCCGTTGGTTGTTTAATTGTCCACCACCATTCACGACTGGATGTGGCAGGACTGCAGAGCTTTGATCTGATCTGTTGGTTGTGGAATTGCTTAGGTCTGTCTATAGCATGTTGCTTCCGCTGAGCTATGGAGTTAGGTCACAGGTCCACCATGTTCTCATTGAATGGCGGAACAGGCTCAAGGGGTTAAATGCCACTGCCACTTGCTGCCTCCTGATATACGCCACCTTCTCCTGCAAGAAAGCGGGACGTGTGTCTGCTTGATGTGTCTGTCATGGTTGAATAGCTGCTAATGTGTGTGGCTTGTGCGTTGTGGATGGACTGTTTGCAACAGTGGTAATGTGTGAGGGTGAGAGGAAGCTTCTGCTTGGAAGAGTTGAGTACTGATAGAAAGAGTTTGTTGGTATGTGGGGGATGGGGGGGGTGTAGTGCATGGAGCAGTGGATGCGGCTAGTGGTGCAGTTGGTATGAGATGCCACTTGACAGTTGACCTCACTCACCTTTACCACTCATGTCAAAGCATTGAACTTCTTCCTGCACTGCATCCATGTTCATGATGCTATGCGCCTGGCATTGACTTCGTCCCCCGCTACCTCCCACTGCCTTTTGGGTAAATGACTGGAGGGCCTCTTGCCCCTATGCGGTAATAGGATGCCCCTCCTTCTGTCCACCTCTTGCACCAAGGCCTGTAGTGCATCAGCAGAGAACCTTGGTGCATGCACTGTCGCAGGCCTAGTATAAACTCAGATCCACAGATTGGTGAGGTCTGGCATGCAGATTGGAGGATGTGGGATTTAGTAGTGCGCAAGCTTTATTCAATGTTTTAACATAACTCATCTGTTTGTAAATATAGGGACGGGAACTGCATCTGTGTTTTGTATGTGCGATGTCTGATCTCCATTCAGACTCCGTGCTGACAGCAGACTGTTATTTTCAGCAATAACAGGTACCAACTACCTTTCAGAGATTTTAAGAGACAGCCTGCCTTTAAGAGATTGGGGCTCCTTCTGCTGGTGGAAAGTGCAAATTGCATTGAATCGTTCTGACAATGGTGATTTCCAATGCTGCTTGAAGGTAAGTTATGATTTGGAGATGCCGGTGATGGACTGGGGTGGACAAATGTAAGGAATCTTACAACACCAGGTTATAGTCCAACTGACACTCACCTGATGAAGGAGAAAGCCTCCGAAAGCTTGTGATTTTCAAATAAAACAGTTGGACTATAACCTGGTGTTGTAAGATTCCTTACATTTGAAGGTAAGTCCACAGGCTTGACGAAAGTCTCGTCCTGCCTGCGCAGGAGACACTGGCCACGGGGTAATAGTAGATCGCACTACCCATGCCCAATGATAGGCCCAACCCAATTTTCCCCCGTTGTCACACAATAAATAGATTAGTTGCAACAATCTTTGGTGTCAGATTCGAATTTTCTTACAATGTAATGTATTTGGATTCTCAAAAGACCTTCAGTAAGGTATCACATAGTAGATTCATGACTAAGGTCAGAGCATGTGGAGTCAGGGGACAAGTAGCAGAATGGATAGCAAACTGGCTACAAAACAGAAAACAGAGAGTAGCAGTTAAAGGTAGTTACTCAAACTGGCAAAAGATGGGAAGTGGTGTTCCACAGGGATTGGTGCTGGGAACACTGTTCACCATTTACATAAATGATTTGGTCTCGGGAATCGGAAGTACTATATCAAAATTTGCAGATGACACCAAATTGGGGGGTATAGTTAATACTGAGGAGGACTGTGACAAAAAACAAGAAGACATTAATCAACTTTCAGAATGGGTGTGTAATTGGCAAATTAATTTCAATACAGATAAGTGTGAGGTGGTGCATTTTGGTAGGAAGAATAAGGAGGCCACATACCCTTTGGAAAATAAGAGTCTAATTGAGGTAGAGGAACAAAGGGGTCTAAGGATAAAGATACACAAATCACTAAAAGTAGCGACACAGGTTGATAAGGCCATTAAAAAAGCAAACAAAGCACCGGGGTTCATTTCTAGAGGGCTAGAATTGAAAAGCAGAGGTCATGTTAAACTTGTATATTTAACACCACACGTCTAAGTTGGGGGAGAGGGGGTTTCACCAGGAAACTCCAGGCCAGAATCTCAATGGCACCTCGTCACAAGAAGTCAAGGATCATAACTTTCATGTGCACCCCCCCACCCCCCTTGTTTGGAAGTGCTGTTACCTGTATATCCTGCAGGCCGATATGAAAGGTAGATACTTAAGAGATTGGATTGTGAGGTGAGTTGTACCAAAGTGTCCAGGACAGCTGCCACTTTATGTGAGTATGTGATCGTGCAGCTGTAAGGACCCTTGTGCTGTCATAGTACTTGGTGCTTGATACTTGACACATTTAATGGGCAATATGAGCAGCACTGGGATATTTCAACATAGCCCAATGAAACAGAAGACTGCCAGCATGCCTGTGGGTATACAAGATCAGCAGTTACCTATGTGCCCTGCTGTCTCCTTCTGACTGTGCACCGAGCTCACAGCGAGAAGCAATAAAGAAGCTTACCTAAACATGCTATGCATGATTGTTCACTTACCTTAGCAGCCTTACGCAGGCCAAAACATTTTTTCCTCACCTGCTCCCAGGTTCGGACCACAGGTGAGACTGTGTTGACGCTCTCTGTCACTTCTGTCCATGCTCTTCCGTTATGCTCTTATAGTCAGAAACAAAAGATAAGAGATAGGAGTAGGCCATTTGGCCCTTCGAGCCTGCTCTGCCATTTAATGAGATCATGGCTGATCTGATTTTTACCTCAACTCCATTTCCCGCCCTTTCCCCATATCCTGTGACTCCCTTCAGAATCTTGTATGTTTCAATAAGATCTCCTCTCATTCTTCTAAACTCCAGTGAGCACAGACCCAACCTGTTGAATCTTTCCTCATAAGACAACCCTTCCACACCCGGAATCAACCTAGTGAACCTTCTCTGAACTGCCTCCAATGCAAGTATGTCCTTCCTTTAAATAAGGGCACCAGAACTGTATGCAGTACTCCAGGTATGGTCTCACCAGCACCCTGTACAATTGTAGCATGACTTCCCTGCTTTTATACTCCATCCCCCTGGAAATAAAGGCAAATATTCCGTTTGTCTTCTGGATTACCTGCTGCATCTGTATGTTGACATTTTGTGTTTCATGTACGAGGACACCCAGATCCCTCTGTACCACAGCATTTTGTAGTCTTTCTCCATTCAAATAATATTTTGCTTTTTTATTTTTCCTCCCAAAGTGGATGACTTCACATTTTCCCACATTATATTCCATCTGCCAAATTTTTGCTCCTTCGCTTAACCTGTCAATATCCCTTTGCAGACACTTTGTGTCCTCATCGCAACTTGCTTTTCCACCTATCTTTGTATCATCAGCAAACTTGGCCACAAGACACTCTGTTCCTTCATCCAAGTCATTGATATATATTGTAAATAGTTGAGGCCCCAGCACTGATACCTGCGGCACCCCACTAGTTACAGATTGACATTTTGAAAATGACCCTTTTATCCCAACTCATTGTTTTCTGTTAGTTAGCCAATCCTCTATCCATGCCAGTATATTACCCCCAACGTCATGAGCTCTTATCTTGTGTAGTAATCGTTTATGTGGCACCTTATCAAATGCCTTTTGGAAATCCAAATATACTGCATCCATTGGTTCCCCTTTATCCACCCTGCCCGTTACTTCCTCAAAGAACTAATAAATTTGTCCAACATGATTTCCCCTTCATAAATCCATGTTGACTCTCCTTGATTGTATTATGAGTCTCCAAATGTCCTGCTACTACTTCTTTAATAATGGATTCTAGCATTTTCCCAATGACAGATGTTAGGCTAACTGGTCTATAGTTACCTGCTTTCTGTCTCACTCCCTTCTTGAATAGGGGTGTTACGTTTGCAGTTTTCCAATCCGCTGGGACCTTTCCAGAATCTAGTGAATTCTGGAAGATTACAACCAATGCATCCACTATCTCTGTAGCCACATCCTTTAAGACCCTCGGATGCAAGCCATCAGGTCCAGGGGACTTGTCAGCCTTTCGACCCATTAGTTTACTTAGTACTTTTTCTCTAGTGATAGTGATTGTTTTTAGTTCCTCCCTCCCCTTTGTCCCTTGATTTTCTACTATTATTGGTATATTATTAGTTTCCTCTACTGTAAAGACAGATACAAAATCTCTGTTCAATTCCTCTGCCATTTCCTTGTTTTCCATTATTTCCCCAGTCTCATCCTCTAAGGGACCAATGTTTACTTTAGCTACCCTCTTCCTTTTTATATACTTGTAAAAGCTTTTACTGTCAGTTTTTATATTTCTTGCTAGTTTACTCTCAATTTATTTTCTCCCTCTTTATTATTCTTATAGTCATCCTTTGCTGGTTTTTAAAGTTTTCCCAATCTTCGGGCTTACCAGTAATCTTTGCCATGTTGCATGCTTTTTCTTTTAACCTGATACCATCCTTGACTTCCTTAGTTAGCCATGGTCAGTTCACCCTTTTTGTGGAGTTTTTCCTCCTCACGGATATATTTTTGTTACGAGTCATAAAATATCTTTTTAAATGTTTGTCACTGCTTATCCACCATCATACCATCTAATCTGTTTACCCAGTCAACTTTAGCCAATTCCACCCTCATTTCTTTATAATTGCCCTTATTTAAGTTGAATACAGTAGTTTGAGACCCAAGATCCTCGCTCTCAAACTGGATGTGAAATTCTGTCATGTTGTGATCACTGCTTCCCAAGGGATCCTTTACTTTGAGATCATTAATTAATCCTGTTTCGTTACCCACTACCAGATTCAAAATGGCCTGTTTCCTGGTTGGTTCCCTGACGTATTGGTCTAAGAAACAGTCCCTAATACACTCAATGAATTCCTCCTCAGGGCTACTTTTGCCAATTTGATTTGTCCAATCTATGTGAAAGTTAAAATCGCCCATGATTATTGCATTACCTTTTGTACAAGCCCCCTTATTTCCTGATTTATATTTTGCCCTTTTTCTGGGTGGCCTTCACCTCCAAATGGGGCCATTCTTCACGACCAGGCTTCCACTGCCTGCCAGCTGAATGGAGCTTTAAAGGCAGCTGGCAGCACATTAAGAGCTGCTGGGGCTGAGAATGCCACTCCTGCACCCTGGGCACACTCCGACACATCATGCACTAAAGCTTTGTCACAATATGGTAACCACACAGTACGGGTGAGATCTGCTGATTTCCTCGTTGGGGCAGCCAGTCCCTCACAGGCAGTGATGGGGGCAGCTGCTTTTTCGGTCCTGTAGCGTTTGATTAATTCAAGTCAGTGATCTCAGTCGATGCAGCCTGAGTTGGTTTCACTGTGTATCCAAGAAGCCTGATATAACCTCAAGTTTTTTGTTCCCCTTTCCGCAGCCACCTGATTTCCTTTTGTGCTTTCTTTCTCCACTAGTTCACTTCACTCTTGCCTCCTGTTCTTTTCAGCTTCTTTTTATCAGATTATAGGTACAGGATTAGACCATTCAGCCACTCAAGCCTGCTCCACCATTCAATGGCTGATCTGTACCTCAACTCCATTTACCTGCCTTAGCTCCATATCCCTTAATACCCCCACCCAACAAAAATCTATCGACCTCAGTCTTGAAAGCTCCAATTGTCCCAGCATCCCTTTCCTTTCCTTCAGTGGAATGCTGTCACTAGGAGAGAGCATGGGGGTGGGGTGAGGGGCGGGGGGATAGGAGCTGACCACTGAGAGCAGGGAGATCCAGCCAAATTCTGCCTCGAGCACCAACCTCAGGAGGGAGACCTAAAGATTCTAAACGTGCTTCAATGGAACTTGGAGGGAAGCCGCTCTTCCATTTTTGCATTTCCTTCCCCTGTAGGACTGGCCACCAACAGGCAGAGCCCTGAACTGTCCCAGTGGAAGGAAAATGGCCCGCTTCTCAAAAATCATATGTGCTATTGGTGGGGAATTTACTATTCCCACGTTAGGAGAATGAGGACAGATTGAAGGAGACAAAAACAGGTGTGGGATAGTTAAGGATTTCGAATCCTCACTAGAAGCCTTGTGAGAAAGCTCACTACAGAGCTAGCATCTTACACTGCAAAATATCCATTCAGCCCTACATCCCTCTGAGATCCCTGCGCTCCTCCAATTCTGGCCTCTTGCGCATCCCTGATTTTAATCGTGCCACCATCGGCGGCCATGCTTTCAGCTGCCTAGGCCCTAAGCTCTGGAATTCCCTCCCTAAACCTTTCTGCCTCTCTACCTCTCTCTCCTCCTTTAAGATGATTCTTAAAACCTACCTCTTTGACCAAGCTTTTGGTCACCTGTCCTAATATCTCCTTCTGTGGCTTGGTGTCAAATTTTGTTTGATAACGCTCCTGTGAAGCACATTGGGACGATTTACTACATTAAAGGCATTTTATATATGCAAGTTGTTGTTATTAACTTGAAACCAACAGTTATCAAATAGAACAGATATGTAATCTGTAATTGTCATGAAACAAAGTGATTCACTCACCAGGTATTAAACTGAAGTGGGAGGGGAATCATACACAGTGTGATTGTCCAGAATCCTCAGTCATTTTCAAAGATAACTTTGTAGCTATAGAATAATTCATCGATCCATTACTCCCAGTTAGGAGACATACTCAAAGGGAGCACATGTTGGAGAGTCAGTGCTACACTGCTGAAGCACTATGTGCGACTGTGCTCTCTTTGACAGCAGCTTCCCACTGGGATGGGTGAACTTACCCTTATGTGGCTCCATGAAATGTATTAATCAATGTGGACACTAATATTTCATAGAATCATAGAATCATAGAAAGGTTACAGCACGGAAGGAGGCCATTTGGCCCATCCTGTCCACGCCGGCCCTATGCAAGAGCAATCCAGCTAGTCCCATTCCCCTGCCCTTTCCCTGTAGCCCTGATTTTTTTTCCTTTCAAGTACTTATCCAGTTCCCTTTTGAAGGCCATGATTGAATCTGCCTCCACCACCCCCTTGGGCAATGAATTCCAGATCCCAACCACTCGCTGTGTAAAAAAGTTTTTCCTCATGTCACCTTTGGTTCTTTTTGCCAATCACCTTAAACCTATGCCCTCTGGTTCTTGACCTTTCTGCCAATGGGAACAGTTTCTCTCTATCTACTCTGTCTGGAGCCTTCATGATTTTGAATACCTCTATCAAATTTCCTCTCAATCGTCTCTGTTCCTATAGGATCAACCCCAGCTTCTCCAGTCTATCCACGTAACTAAAGTCCCTCCCCTAGAATCATTCTAGTAAATCTCTTCTGCACCCTCTCTAAGGCCTTCACATCTTTCCTAAAGTGCGGTGACCAGAACTGGACTCAATACTCCAGTTGTGGCCGAATCAGTGTTTTATAAAGGTTCATCATTTGTTCCATTGGAGAGCAGTGGGTACATGGCCTTGCAGATGTTAATAAGCTTATCACAAGTCATTAATGAAGAAGGTATGAACTATGTGGTTTACAACATGCTAAAGACACTCATTTGCGCCACAAGGGCAAAACAATTTCCTTTCATGAATATTTACAAAGAAAAAAATCTCATCACAAACAAACAACCATTTATTTGAGGTGGAATTTTAACTGCCAGGCGGGAAGCTGGCTGGAATGCGTAGGCTGTGGGAGGCCATTTTAACAGCTGGGTCATTTTAACACCCCGCCGGCCAGCTGCTCACCTGAAATGGGCTTCCAGAGGCAGCTCTCCGGCTTTGGGCCTATGAAGATCTGTAGGCCGTGATGGCAGCAGTCAGGTAAGTCGTTGGGGGGAAGTGGGGGAGAGGGGAGAGGTGTTCGGGAGTGGGAAGAGGGGGGGGGAACCCAGGGTGGCAGCAGCCCAAACTTTCTTTGTGGGGCCGGAGTGAGCACTCCTGCTCTCCCTGAGAATGCCTACGTGGTGCCCCCTCTACTTTCAATGCCTACGTGGTAAGCTTTCAGTAGAATAGTGAAATACCTCCATAGCAAAGTAACAGTGCAGTTAAGCAAGGGTTAATTAGAAGCCTGCTTGCTTTTAGAATTAACAATGGGCCTCTCTTCAGGCCGCCTGTCTGCATGATTAGTTCTTTATGCTAAAGCCTGCTTTGTGTTCACCAAGGGAGTAGCCCTGATAAGGTGTGGGAGTCTGGTGTAAGGGTCTTTATGCAGCTGCATAATGAATAGTCACTCTATGCTAGACAAGGCCGAAAAACATACCAAGCTAAGATAAGATGCCTCCCTTTTCTGTGTTGAAACATCGGCGTACGCACGTACATGTACCACCTGTGAGTGGTCGGCCATTCTGTCACTTAGCATGGTATACCCAGGCTTTGCTTATGATTGGTTTTAACCCCTTATTAATCATGTCCCTCCCTTCTCTGTAAAGGTATAACTGCATGAATTTTTGTATGAAATTTGGCCTTGCTCTGAGTGTCGACCAGACTCTGTGAAGAGTTCAAATCGATACTATAGAATAAGTCCGCTGCAGCTAATAAAATAGTGTTGAACTTTAAAGGTGTATTTGACTCAGTGTTTGCTGAATCAGACTGAGGGGTAAAAGAATCCAGTTCATCATTCCCAGCGCCACGAAGATTAAGTTTTACAATTACCTTACAGCGTCTCCATTCGGTTTTCGGCAGGTTTTACTGAGTGGGCGTCCACAGAGCCCCCCTCAGTCCTAGGTGATAGTACCCTGATTTTCATATATCTATGAGGCCTTCACCTGAATCAGGCAGACACCTTGACAAACCAAGAAAATAGTGGCGTTAAAATAGCTGCCGGGCCGGAAACGTACCGCTTGGATTTTAACTCCCGTTCCACATGGTTCCTGCTGGGTAGAGGGAGTTAAAACTCCCCCTCTTGGAACATTTGTCCCAGAACATTCAGCACAGCTCTCGCCTGGGCTTGGGTATTTACAGCAAACATAACAGCTTCCTTCACTTCGCATTAGGGCTTTGTCTTAATCCGTGCAGCCTTCACTTAATCCTCTCATTAACTATCTTGATACTAACTAGCAATCTGCTGACCATTGGATTTGAGCATCATATGTGGGCACGGCAGCCTTTCATGTTGGTCTCAAAAGGCTCATTTAAAAAAAACTGAAACATGCTCAATATTTCCTTTTAATCAAACTATTGGAGTAGTAATGAATGCAGAAAAGAGGTGCCAGATTTGTAACTGTTTCCATTATAAATGAAGTTCAGACCACTTGTGATACACTCCCTTCCCCTCCATCTACAGAACTATTTCCACCAGCTGCAATGCAGTTCACCATCTGTAGCAGGGGTCTCCATGCTCTTGGTTTTCATGGCCAACCTAGGTGCACGCAATGAAAGTTCAGAGGCCACATTGATCCATGCGCCCATTGATTTCCATATGCCTTAAATAGCTGATACCAGCAGCTCTTGGTGTTTAGGTGTCAGCCTTGGCTCAGCAGTATCACTCTTGCCTCTGACACAGAAGGTTGTAGGTTGAAGCACCACTCCAAGTAGTTATGCAGACTAGGCTGACACTTCAGTGCAGTACAAAAAAGTGCTGTCTTTTGGATGAGATGTTAAACCAAAGCCCTGTCTGCCCTCACAGGTTGATATAGAAGATCCTGTGGCATTATTTGAAGACTTCTCCCAGGGTCCTGGCTGATATTTATCCCTCAACTAACATCACCAAAAAAAAAATATCAGGTCATTTATATCATTGCTGGTTGTGAGAATTTACTGTGTGCAAATTGACTGTCATGTTTCCTACATTACAACAGTGACTACACTTTAAAAGTACTTCATTGGCTGTGAGGCATTTTGGGACGTCCTGAGGTCATAAAAGGCGCTATATAAATACAAGTTCTTTCTTTCTGATTTCTGACTTATCCACCAATGAAACACCAGCATTAAGAAGAACCCTTTCTAAACCCCAGGATCAGAAAGTTCAAACAGGACAAACAAGTGAGGAAGAGAAATATAAACACCAATAGAATTGAGTTGCTTTGGCTTCAAGAGCCAGTTTCCCAGGGCTTGGAGGCTGCATGTGGACCACAGACCATAGGGTAGGACTTCCCTCATCTACAGTATAAATCGGTAAGATCATTTGCATCTGGGATTATTTAAGATTAATTTCTTTGTTGAAGCTTCTTCTCCCAAGGAAGTTTTAAGTCCTGCAGTCTAAAAGTTCTCAGCCATTTTCATAAATAAATTTGCATATGTGGCCTTTGGATATGTATTATACATAAACATGAAAATATGACATTTTAAACTTGATAGAATGAGTTAGTTTGAAATATCGCCTTTAAAACCTTAATTGTCCTCTGTGAGAAGAAGATTGTTTATGATTTTTCTATTATCATGTGAGATGCTCTATTGTCTGGCAACATTACATCTGTAAAGCCATCTTACTGTTGCCATAAACCTATCAGGAAATTCTAACAACACTGCCGCTCTGCTGTAGTGTTACTGATGGTAGTTGGAGGATGTCCTGTTTTATAATTAGCCTTTATTGCAAGGGGGTTGGAGTATAAGAGTAAGGAGGTCTTGCTGCAATTATAGGGCTCTAGTGAGACCATACTTGGAGTACTGTGTACAACTTTGGTCTCCTAACCTAAGAAAGGATATATTTGCCTTAGAGAGGGTGCAACGAAGGTTCACATAAGATTGATTCCTGGGATGAGAGGGTTGTCCTATGAGGAGAGATTGAGTAAAATGGGCCTATAGTCTCTGCAGTTTAGAAGAATGGGAGGTGATCTCATTGAAACATATCAAATTCTTAGAGGGCTTGACAGGGTAGATACTGAGAGGCTGGTTCCCCTGGCTCGAGAGTCCAGAATGAGGAGTCATAATCACAAGATAAAAGGTCAGCCATTTAGGACCGAGGTGAGAAAATATTTCTTCACTCGGAGGGTTGTGAATCTTTGGAATTCTCAGCCCCAGAGGGCTGTGGATGCAGAGTCGTTGAGTATATTCAAGATTGAGATCGATAGATTTTTGGACACTAAGGGAATCAAGGGATGTGGGGATAGGGCAGGAAAGTGGAGTTGAGGTAGAAAATCAGCCATGATCTTATTGAATGGCAGAGCAGGGTCATGGGGCCGTATGGCCTACTCCTTCTCCTACTTCTTATGTTCTTATGTAGGTGTATTATACCATGTGATGCGCAATGGGTACATTTTATAAGCTAGTGCTCTCAGTGCAGAGCTTCACTCAACGGGAGTGTATATTGGAAATTCAGGCACAGAGGTCAGCATGCCCGATCCATCAACCCTCCGAGTGAAGAAATATTTTCTCATCTTGGTCCTAAATGGCTGACCTTTTATCTTGAGATTATGACTCCTCATTCTAGACTCTCGAGCCAGGGGAACCAGCCTCTCAGTATCTACCCTGTCAAGCCCTCTAAGAATTTGATACATTTCAATGAGATCACCTCTCATTCTTCTAAACTCCAGAGATTATAGGCCCATTTTACTCAATCTCTCCTCATAGGACAACCCTCTCATCCCAGGAATCAATCTTGTGACCCTTCGTTGCACCCCCTCTAAGGCAAATATATCCTTCCTTAGATAAGGAGACCAAAGTTGTACACAGTACTCCAGTTGTGGTCTCACTTGAGTAATTTTGCTACCATTAAAACTCATATGTACATCTCATGATGGACTGGGAGTGCTCTCTGGAGGGAGTGAAGAAAAGGAGGGGGAAGGGACAGGAGGGAGGATAGGAAGGGAAGGTGATGGGAGGTGAGTCAAGGCAAGGGTTAGGTTAATGTAGTGTGTTTCATGTCTTCAAGATGTCTCAAAGTGCTTCACAGCCAATGAATTACTTTTGCAGTGCAGTCACTATTGTTACATAGGGTCCCACAAATATCAAATGACCAGTTAATCTGTTTTGGCGATGTTCGTTGAAGGATAAATATTGGCCAGGACACTGGGAGAACTCCCTAATCTTCTTCAAATGGTGCCATGGGATCTTTTACATACACCTGAACAGGCAGTTTAACATCTCATCCGACAGATGCAATGCAGCACTCTATCAGTACTACCCTGTCAGCCCACAATATGTGCTCATGGACTGCTGCTCATCCTTAAAGCTTTTCTGAAGGGGAGAAATGGCTGGAGAGAGGCCACAGGGGAGATTCCTACTTTCCAGTGAGCAGCTTTGGAGGTCCTACAGGGAAGGGTGCTCATTTTTGGAATGGAAGGACACATTCATGTGATGATCAGCGTCAGCAGCCTGATTGGAGTTTGCAGGGTCAATACTGTCTCACCTGTGCACAGATCCCGGGAGCAGGTGAGGAAGACATTTGCTGGTCTCCAAATGGTTGCCAAGGTAAATGTGCTCACATTGTGTCTAATTTTACAATGCATGCCGACAGCACTTCATCTTGGTGAAGCATCACAGAGAGAAAATGCATAACACCCTGGCAACCATTCACCTACTTTCCAAAAGCTCAGGTATGCACAAGTTTTCGCAGGGCATTCTCTATTGCTGCCATACTAACGCATTTGCACTGTCACCAATTAAAGGGGAAGCTAGATAAAGGGGGAAAGGAATGCTGATAGGGTTCGTTGAAGAGGGATGGAAGGAGTCTCATGCGGCGCATAAACACTAGCATGAACCAGTTGGGCCGAATGGCCTGTTTCTGTGCTATACATTTTATGTAATTCTATATAAATGTGACAAGTCATGAATACCGGGCGTGCTGCCAACACAAGCTACCCGCATGTTGCATGTTCAGAGACTCACATGAGGTGGCTGCTGGGCTGTGTACTTAGATGGCATACATCTTTTCTCATCTTCCTCATTGCAACATATCTATTTGCAGGGATGAGGGACTTCAGTTATGCGGAGAGATTTGAGTAGTTGGGATTGTTCTCTTTAGAGCAGAGAAGGTTAAGGGGAGATTTAATAGAAGTGTTCAAAATGATGAGGGGTTTTAATAGAGTAAATAAGGAGAAACTGTTTCCACTGGTGGGAGGGTGGATAACCAGAGGACACAGATTTGAGATAATTGGCAAAAGAACAGGAGGGGAGATGAAAAGACATTTTGTACAAAGTGAGTTGTTATGATCTGAATGCACTGCTTGAAAAAGTGGTGGAAGCAGATTCAATAATAACTTTTAAAAGGGAATTTAATATATACTTGAAAAGGAAAAGTTAACAGAGCTCTGAGGAAAGAACAGGGGTGTGGAGCTAATTGGATAGCTCTTTCAAAGAGCCGGCACAGACACGATGGGCCGAATGGTCTCCTTCTGTGCTGTAAGATTCTATGATTTGGAAGAGATGGCTGCACGTAAGAGGAAGCAGTTCCTACAGACTAGAGTGATCCACTTAATCAAAAACCTTTCTCTTGTTAAGAGGTGAGAGAAGTCCAGATTTTGAGCCTGGAGGCAGTAGAGGGAATAGGGACAGGGTTGAATTCAGAGGCCTGCTCCAAGCTCACTGTTAGTACCATCCTTTGGTTTTTAATATTTGTCTCCCCAATCACTCACAGCATCACATACTACAGCTGTGCAGCAGAACACACCTAAACGGTTGCCGTGGTTTCAAGGGATGTCTGCAAATAGCATTCTAAAATATGATCTTCTTCTGATCTGCTAGGTGCTCAAGAGGAGAAGGTGGCTGAGTCCAATGCCTGCCCTAAACTGAATGTCTAGCATCATCCTGTGTTGCTCACTCCTGTAGTGGTAAGCACCCAGCACAGCTACTTCCACCCTGGGAGGTTCATTTAGTTTGTTGGTGGAGGGAGCACTTGGCGTGAGTGGGCATGAGTGAGGAAGATCAAGTGGCAGAGGCACTGGGAGAATTGCAACCTGCTGGCCAGAAAACCAACTTGAAGATTCCTTCAGCTGCTGAACCCCAAGATTTGGACCTCACAGGGTCTGCAGTTTGATAGTTCAGCATTGGCATTTCACCCAGTCATTTTAGAGTGCACCAGAGCATTAAGAGTCAGTCATGGAGTGTAATAGTCTATCCAAATTTGGGTAGGCATAACTTTGCTCTGCTTCTAATACCTGAAAGCATTTTGCACAGTTTCTCCCAGGTCTATAGACATTCACATTCCCAGTGACCTCCATCCAGGCATTTTGAACTTTGGCATTAACAGAAGAGTTCAGGAGGATGCATCACCAAAGATGGGAACCTTCCTTTGTTGCATCTTCTGCAACATGAGCTCCATTAAGTGTTGTATGAGCAGGAACTCAAGGGAGAAAGGGGAGGTGGAGAGATGGAGAGGTTTAGGGAGGGAATGCCAGGGCATGGGGTCTAAGCAGCTGAAGACACAGCTGCCATTGGTGGGGTGAAAGGAGGGAGGATGCACAAGAGGCCAGAATCAGAGGAGCAGGGAGTATGGAGGGACGGGGGCTGGAGGAGGCTACGGAGACAGAGAGGGATTTAAACACAAGGATGAAAATTTTAAATTTGAGCTGTTGAAGGACTGGGAGCCAATGGAGATCAGAGAGGACAGGGTTGAATGGTGAGTGTCAATGGTGAGGGATCGGGTATGGGCAGCAGAGTTTTGAATGAGCTGAAGTATGTGGAGGGTGGGAGCCAGGAGAGTATTGAAGTAATCAAGTCTGGAGATGTCAAAACATGAATGAAGGCTTCAGCGGCTGATGGGCTGAGGCAGGAGTGGAGGCAGGCGATGTTACAGAAGTAAGATGATGGAGAGCACTTGGGTGCAGAAACTCAGCTTGGGGTCGAACAGGATGCAAGGTTGTGAACAGTCTGGCTCATATTGAGACAGTGGCCAGGGAGGGAGATGGAGTTGATGGAAAGAGTGCAGAGTTTGTTATGGAGGCCAAAGATGATGACTTTGGCCTTCCCAAAGTTTAGCTCGCAGAAGTTATGGCTCAACCAATATTGGACATCAGACAAGCAGTCTCATAATACAGCCGTAGTGGAGGGGTCAAGAGAGGTAGTAGAGGTTTTTCTTTTATTCGTTCATGGGATGTGGCCGTTGCTGGCAATGCCAGCATTTATTGCCCATCCCTAATTGCGCTTGAGAAGGTGGTGGTGAGCCGCCTTCTTGAACTGCTGCAGTCCGTGTGATGAAGGTTCTCCCACAGTGCTATTAGGTAGAGAGTTCCAGGATTTTGACCCAGTGACGATGAAGGAACGGCGATATATTTTCAAGTCAGGATGATGTGTGACTTGAAGGGGAACGTGCAGGTGGTGTTGTCCCCATGTGGCTGGTTCAGTTAAGAGTTACAGTAAACTCTACCTGCACTTAATGCTCCCTATGATCAATGATTCTGTTAAGAGCCCCAGTAACATGAAGTTGTGCTGCAACAAATTTGTAGTCGACCCACTTACTTGTTTCCATTATAAGTTGATAATAGGATAATGACTGCTCATGCTTGTATGGAACCCACGTGTTAATCTAATCCATACATTTCATTTGTGAACACACTAGCTGAAGTTTCTTAATGTCAGCATATTTCAGAACTAGTCATTATTTCTGTGTTATGTCTCTTTTTTCAGTTTTCCCCTCAAGTCTTCGTAAGGTGTTGACTCATCTCCCCTTTAGTAGCTCCTCCAGGTAGCCATTCTTCATCTGTGCAAACCTTGACAGTGAATGTCTACAGGTTATTCAACACTCCTTATGAGGCTGACTAATGCTAAGGAGCAATCCCACATTTGCCAGAAGCCCTCAAATACCTCTCCTAAATGGCCAACAGTGAAGGCTGATAGGCCGTTCGACTGTGTGGGGGCATCAACCAACACAGTCATTAACTCACATTCATGGTCAGGAGCAGGAACCCTAACTAATTCTGCCATCCAGAAGTAAAAACAAAAACTGCAAATGCAGAAGACCTGAAATAAAAATGGGATGCCAGAAATATGCGACAGCACTGCCAGTATTTAAAGAGAAAGATGGGTTAGTGTTAGCTGCCTTCTCCCTTGGGTGCCAGCCGTGACTTAGTGCTGGCACTCTCATCTCTGAGTCAGAAGGTTGTTGGTTCAAGTCCCACTCCAGAGTCTTGAGCACATAATCTAGGCTGACACCTCATTGCAGTACTAAGGGAGTATTGCAGTGTCGAAAGTATCGTCTTTCGGATGAGACGGCCCCATCTGACCTCTTGAGTGGATGTTAAAGATCCCATGGCACTATTTTGAAGAAGAGCAGGGGAATTCTCCCCAGTGTCCTGGCCAATATTTATCCCTCAATATCACTAGAACAGATGATCTGGTCATTATCTCATTGCTATTTGTGGGACCTCGCTCTGCACAAATCGGCTGTCATGTTTCTTACATTACAACACTTCAAAAGTACTTCATTGGCTGCAAAGCACTTTGGGATATCCTGAGGTCATGAAAGGCATTATATATATGCAAGTCTTTCTTTCTTTTCACATGCTGATGGGCCCTCTGTGTATTTCCAGTATTTTCTTGTTTTAATTTCTAATTCATCCCTCCTTAGCCCAGAGGTGCTTAAGCTAATTGTAGTGTTCCACTGTTGCCATGGGTGACATCAGGTAACTGAGCACAAACGAAGGATCCAAATTATGCGCTTCCTGATCAGTGTAACACAGTACCACACAACACGGTCCACTTACCCACTGAACCATCGGGCCCTCTACACTTGTTGCTAAACATTGACACACAACTTGTTGACATTAAATGAACTCAAGGTAAAGAGACTGGAATAATGAGGTATCCCACTTTATCGACTCAAATCAAACCTGTCGACAAAGAAGCCAGCGTCAGTGACTCAGTGTGAATGGAGTTACTGTGGTTTTCTGGCAACCATCACTTTGAACTGCCGCTGTGAATAAATCTCACTCGAGTGCCCAAACATCAAAGAGGAGCGGTTAACATCTGAAGAGCTGGGAACTAGCTACAGTGCGCACTCTGCCACAGGGTCCAAAGTACATGCAGTCTGAAGCTCTATCAGTTGCTCTGTTGGCTCTGTAATTGGGGGCTGTTGGGGAGTTGAAGTGGATGTCTAACTAACAGCTGCCTCTTGCAAATGCTGCTAACAAGATGAGCAGGGTCCTACCAGCTGACCTGTAAAACGGATTACGTCTGATCATCAGATCAGATTACTCCAAGAACAGACACTGCTTCACTTTGTCATTTTCATCACTCTGCTGCAATTGTGTGCTCTGGGACGATTTGTCTACATCGGCCTTCTTGAGTTCACCAAGTTTGATTTCAAAGGGAGCAGGGACAGCATAGTCCCCCCGCCCACCGCCCCCCCATTCCCTCCCTCGACCTTCGGAGCTCCAGCTACCACTTGGCTTTGGAAGACGAGTGGAAGCAGCCATTCTGATCCCGTTTACGGAGTCTTGCAGCTGTAATTATTCTTCCCTTCAATGTTTTTTGGAATTTGCTGTTGAGAGCAATATTGCCAGGTCTAAAATTACCACGGGACAGATGCTTCATTACTGAAAGTGTAGGATTCAGCTGAAGAAAACGCCATATTTTAAGCATGCATATGCAAATTGGATTATTATTTCTTATCATCATTTTTGCAACACACCAAATTAATGGGAACAAAGGTGAGTTATTACCAGAAGTTGGTTATATTAATTTTGATGTGTAAAATATTGAAATAAATGATGACATGATAGTGAAGCACTCTTTTATTCATAGTATGACTTTAAGGAGTTAGTACAGGAGTATTGTAACGATATATGATGGAGAATTTCTCCTCTTCCCTAGTCTAGTGTCTCTCCAGGCCATGTAGTACCGACAACCAAAGAGCAGGTGGGCTACCTGCTTCCCAACATCCACTGGCCCCTTACTTAAATTGACCACAGGGAAGTCTACCAGATAATGTAGATCTTGACAAGCTATTTCACCTTTTTAAGAACACTAGAACCAGAGGACATGGCCTGTGCTTGAAGGGGGGTAAATTCAAAACTAATCTGCGGAAACAATATTTCAGTGAGCGAGGCTCCTTAGGGAGATGGTGGGAGCAGATAGTATTAATTCATTCAAATGCAAATTCGATAGATTTCTTTCTGAAAATAATATTTTGTAATACAGTTCATGAGTAATTTGAGACATGATATGTGGTAAGTGTAGCAAGGGAGGAACAGGTGACTTTGGACCAATGGTTCCCAGAGCTCTCCATCACTGGGGGTTTCCTTACCTCATGTCTGAGTCTGTTGTAGACTAATTGATAGAGATTGATTTCTACAATTAGTCATTGTTGTATCATGCGACTAGCAGGATGGCAGAAGGCCAACTAGATGGACCTTGGTCTTTTTTCATCTAGCATTTCCTATGTTCCCCTCTGATTTTCAATCCTTTTCAGGGCTAAAGCCGTTGGCCTGCCTTCCCACAGCAGGGCAATTAAGATCAGGAGTTCTGCATGTGGTGTGGACAAATAAATGTTGTACCACTCACTGGCAAGTGTGACTAACAGTTTCAATACTGTAGCTTTGCCAAACCTTAAATTCTAACTGATAGCAAATACTTAAAATGAGGTATTAGTTGTCATATCACCGAATTTGTCAGAGGAAAGATAGCTAAATCCCCGATTTTAATCGCTCCACCGTTGGCGGCCGTGCCTTCAGCTGCCTAGGCCCTAAGCTCTAGAATTCCCTCCCTAATCCTCTCCGCCTCTTTACCTTTCTCTCCTCCTTTAAGATGCTCCTTAAAACGTATCTCTTTGATCAAACTTTTGGTCACCTGTCCTAATATCTCCTTATGTGGCTTGATGCGAAATTTTGTTTGATAACGCTCCTGTGAAGCGCCTTGGGACATTTTACTATGTTAAAGGTGCTGTATAAATGCCAGTTGATGTTGTTGTGAATATTACCAAATATTTTTCAATCCACTCAACTTGACAGTGGAGGATAAACTGACTTGCTAATGGTACAGCCAATACTATATAAAGGATTTTGACTGCGGCATGGCTGAAAAACTTAATAAGTTCAGGATGATTTAAGACTGACAAGTCCCATGGGTCAGATGGTATGTATCTTAGGGCGCTGATGGAAGAAATTTATGGGGAACAGGCTCACCTAACATTGGTGAAATTCTGCAGGACTCGAAGGAGGTAAATCTATTACCTATAAAAATGCTTTTGACAAGGTTTCAAATGAAAGATGTCTAATTAAACTAAAAGTCATAGGAATTCAAGGCAGAGGATTGTTCTGGATCAGAGACTGTTTAAGATAGGAAACAGAGAGTTCTTTCGAGAGGTATAGTGCTGGGGTGTTGAGTGGAGCCTCACAAGGGGTCAGTGCTTGAACCCATGTTGTTTTTAATCCACATAATTGGCCTAAGTACCGAAACTAGTTGGTCACAATCGCTGATAACACTAAAATTGGGAGATCAGTAGAGACAGAGGTTGCAGAAAATGACTTGCAATAGGATTTTGATTGGTTATGCAACTTGGCAGACAAGTGGCAAATGAAATTTTTCACTGCTAAATGTAAAGTATGGCACATAGGTCAAAATAAGTATACAAAGAATGGAATCGAATTAGCATGGGGAGACCTAGAAACGGATATGGGAATAAAATAGGCATGTCACTTTCTGTGTTCAGATAATGTAGCAAAGCAATTTTTAAAAAACTAATATTAATATTAACAGTAAATTGCAAATCTGCAGAAGTAGTTCTTAGGCTTTACAATGAGCAGAGCACACTTATAATATGGTGTTCAGTTTTATTCATTGTGTCTCAAGAAAGATATATTTTCATTAGATAGAACAGTAAAAATAATACAAAGGAGTGAGCTATGAGGAAAAAGTGGAGAAACTTAACCTTTACACTCTGGAAAGAAGGTGGTTAAGGAATGATGAAGGAGGATCAGGGGGCATAAATGGAAATTAGTGAAAAGTAAATCTCAAACAGACATCAGAATGAACTTCTCCACTTAGAGTGATAAATGTTTGGTGTGATCAGAAGAGTAGAACAGTGGAGGCAAATGCATCGGGAGACTTAGGACACCAGAGGGATAGGTTTCAAAGGGCTAACTGGCTTTTTCTCATCCTGACTTTTCTTATGTTCTTGTGAATTATAACATTTTATATCACTATCTCCCAATCTGTCCAGCAAACACGGACCTTTAAATGTAAAAATAAAATATGATGCTTTGCCTGTTGGCTGTATGGTTTACCTTGTACCTGTTGCAATCATAAAGATTTTTATTAGGAAAGAGGGATTGAGGGATATAAAACCAAGACAGGTAAATGGAGTTAAGATACAGATCAGCCATGATCTAATTCATAGTATGTTACAGCACAGAAGGATGCCATTCGGCCCATCGTGCCTGTGCCAGCTCTTAGAGCTAGCCAATTAGTCCCACTCCCCATAGTCCTGTAAATTTTTTTCCTTTGAGTATTTATCCAAGTCCCTTTTGAAAGTTATTATTGAATCTGCTTCCACCACACTTTCAGGCAGTGCATTCCAGATCATAACAACTCGCTGTGTAAAAAAGTGTTTCCATCTCGCCTCTGGCTCTTTTGCCAATCACCTTAAATCTGTGTCCCCTAGTTACCGACCCTTCTGCCACTGGAAACAATTTCTCCTTATTTACTCTTTCAAAACCATTCATGATTTTGAACACCTCATTCAAATCTCCCCTTAACCTTCTCTGCTCTAAGGAGAACAACCCCAGCTTCTCCAGTCTCTCCACATAACTGAAGTCCCTCATCCCTGATACCATTCTAGTAAATCTCTTCTGCACCCTCTCTAAGGCTGTGACATCCTTCCTAAAGTCTGGTGCCCAGAATTGAACACAATACTCCAGCTGAGGCCTAACCAGTGTTTTATAAAGGTTTAGCATAACTTCCTTGCTTTTGTACTCTATGCCTCTATTAATAAAGCCCAGGATCCAATATGCTTTTTCAACAGCCTTCTCAACTTGTCCTGACACCTTTAAAGATTTTTGTACATACACTCCAGGTAAATGGAAGAACTGGCTTGAGGGGCTGAATAGCCTACTCCTGTTCCTATATGACATTATGCGCAAGTGGTGTAAGATTACCTGCTAGAGATGGTCTGACAACCCTTCCCTAAACCCTTAGCTGAGAATATTCGCTCTGCTAGACCTGTGAATGCTGTTCATCTCACTTCATTATGGAGTGAAACAATGGCTTTCTGTTGGCCTTGGTAAAACACATTAATTTCTCTTGACTTGCTTGCAGGCTGCGGTTGATGTAGTGTTCGTTGATAAAACAGAGGCTGATTTCATTAGTTGTTGTAATGGTTTTAGTGAGAATTGATTGCGCATAAATAATCGTGGTTGATTAGGCAGGAGAGCTGCTGTCCCCATGGAGCAAGATAGACTCCTGTTTACATTTTAACCTTTGATGCTTTGCTGTACACAATACATAAAGTTGACACCAAGAAAATTCTAATTATCTTCACTTCTAACATGAAATAATGGAATGAACTAAGTTTTTTTTATATAGAGAATTTTTTTTGAATTAATTAAATATGCTGTAACATTTTAAAACAGCAGGAATCCAAAAGTTAAGAATTGGCACATTTTTAGGGTCATTTTTTTTTGTCATTTCTTGTTCTGACTACATCCTAAACAGATTTGACTTCATTCGCTCAAGGCCATCCAGACTGCTGTACATCTGCAGTACCTGAGCCCTGAAAATCAGTCTTACTTCCTACATTACAACAGTGACTATACTTCAAAAGTACTTCATTGGCTGTAAAGTACGTGGGGGTACTGAGGTCATGAAAGACGCTATGTAAATGCAAGTCTTTCTGTTTATATTTCTCATTTGCTGATTTGTCTTGTTTCAATTCAGTGGATAAAGCAGAATGCTAAGAAAGAAAGGATTTGCATTTATATAGCATCTTTCATGACTTCAGGATGTCCCAAAGCAATTTACAGCCAATGAACTCCTTTTGAAATGTAGTCGCTGATGTAATGTAGGAAACGCGGCAGCCAATTTGTGCACAACAAGGTCCTACAAACAACAACATGATAACAACCAGATAATGTTTTTTAGTGATGTTGGTTGAGGGATAAATATTGGCCGGGACACCGGGGAGAACTCCCCTGCTCTTCTTCGAAATAGTACCATGGGATCTTTTAAGTCCACCTAGGCAGACGATCCTTGGTTTAACGTCTCATCCGAAAGATGGCACCTCCAGCAGTGCAGCACACCCTCAGTACTGCACTGAAGTGTCAGCTAATTCTTATGCTTGCTCTCTGGAGTGGGACTTGAACCCACGACCTTCTGACTTAGCCACAGCTGACACCTTACATCAGCAATTTAAGAAATATGGGGAGTAATTTTCCACTTCGTTTTCGAGGCTGTAGCCTGGAGGAGCGGATCAGCCACCTGTTGTAGAACCTGCCCGATTTTCATCCCATTGTTGAGATTTTTTGCTTCATTTTTTTAACATGGATCAGTCTCATTGCTGAGTAACATCATGGAAAGTGAGCCATTTTTTAAAACTCAGCCTCAGATTAGAAGAAATGAATGGACATCACAGTAGAATTCATTGAGTTCGTATTCCTGGTCTCTGTTGAATTTGCTGATCTCAGCAGGGTGGAATTATGGACTCCTATAATTGGCCTCAGGGCCATGAGCTCGAGCATGAAATACTGACTAGAGTTTCCACTCCTGGTCAATGTCCAGTTACCCCTGTTGGTAAATGTGTTGGAGGAAATCAGGTGAGGGCAGGATCAGGCAGAGCTGTGTTGCCCACCCAAGCCATGGCCAAAGAGCAAGTGGACGACCAGCTTCCCAACATCCACTGGTCCCTTACTTAAATTGGCCACAGGGAAGTCTACCAGATAATGTAGACCTTGACAAGCTATTTTGCCTTGTTAAGAACACTAGGACTAGAGGACATGGCCCGCGCCTGAAGGGAGGTAAATCCAAAAGTAATCTGTGGAAACAATATTTCAGTGAGCGAAGCTCCCTCGGGAGATTGTGGAAGCAGATAGTATTAATTCATTCAAATGCTTGGGAGGAACAGATGACTTTAGACCTAAGGTTCACAAAGTTCTCTACCACTGGGACTTTCCTCACACAAGAACATAAGAAGATAAGAAATAGGAGCAGGAGTAGGCCTTACGGCCCCTCGAGCCTGCTCCACCATTCAATAAGATCATGGCTGATCTTCTACCTTAACTCCACTTTCCTGCCCTATTCCCATATCTCTTGATTCCCTTAGTGTCCAAAAATCTATCGATCTCAGTCTTGAATATACTCAACGACTAAGCATCCTCATGTTTGGATCTGTTATGGACTAATTAATAGAGATTCGTTGCCATGATTAGTCAACAACTCCATTATAATAAACAGCTGACACTCTCAGAATCACATGAGAAGAATGACCACTTGAGCAAGGTACCCCAAGGGTGGCGGAACCCATGGAGAGGACAAGGGAAGAGAAATTTGGAGCAAACCAAAATTTAAAAAAATTGGACATGTGAATCATAAAAGATTATATAAAGTATTTTTCATAATTATTTAAACAGCCAACTTCACCACCTGAGAGGGAGTGGGTAACCTGACGGAGCCTTTTATAGAACCCACCCAATTTTCGTTCCAGCAGTGTAACATCTGAATCCCTCCCTGATCTGGGATTGGCTGGCAGGGCTGCCAATCAAACTATATAAATGCAAGTCTTTCCTTTTTCTTTATATCAGGATTCAGTTGTCTGTACAAGATCCCTCAGGATTTTGAATATTTCCATAAGAATTTCCTGAGCTTTCTCTTCTCATTCTCAGTTGCTGGCTATGGTGCATAATATCATTTCCTTGTGGTATACTGTCTGAGACAAAGATATGGCTTTAGTATGGAAACTGCAATTGTATGCAATAGCCCGGTGGGGCCTGGACCAATGGTCTGAGAAACTGACCTTCAACTCCTGGTACCTATACTCTATCCCTCTGAGTATAGGCCCCAAGATCTTGTTTGCTTTCTTCACTGCTGTTGTGCAAAGTGTTCCTGGGTCCATCGGTCTTTAGGCCCAATCTCTCTCCGGTGTTGTGTCCCATAGATTACTACCATTTAGTTGATATTCCCATTGCTTATTCCCCTTCCCCAATTTAATCATCCTGCATTAATCCACACTAAACAACAGATGCCACTTGTCAGCCCAACCTACCAATCAAGTGAAATCCCATTGTATTTTATCCATTCGTTCCTCATTATTAGTGTGGCATTTATGAAGATCTCCAGAAGCTTAGGGTACACTTTTCAGGGTTCAAGAGATTTGAATCGTGTATATATGTTAAATATTGTATGTCAGCTCTAATAACAGACTGCAACGGTTCAAGAAGAAAGCCCACCTCCACCTTCTCAAGGGCAACTAGGGACGGGCAATAAATACTGGCCTCACCAGTGATGCCCACATCCTAAGAATGAATTTTTGAAAAATAAGGTAAAAGGCAGATCAAAGCTTGCCAGTGATCACAAGCTGGAGAGAGCTGTGGGTCCTGACTAGCTGGTTATGATTTCTGACCAATTAACTAATTGACCCACAGCTGACTGACAGATCACATAGCAATAATGTAACTAAGGGACCTGGGTAATTTATATAGAGAATAATGGCTATCCGGGATTGATGATAAGGTGGGTAATCTGAAAGTAGGGTTCAGATGACATCTTAAACCCAAAGAGTGAAGCTCAATCAGTTTATAATCATTGTCTAAACCCCTCTCAATAAGATTGCTGCTTGAACCTTATCCCAGGAACAGATACTATTTATAGTACACATGTTGTCATTTTCTGTGGCAGTTTCTTTATTAAGTTTTGAGTCCATTTTCTGTGGCACAGCAGCTATAACAAAAACATGTGTCTGCTTTGAATTCAATGAACCCATCACAGAACAAAGCAAACAACTACAAGGTTAATGTGACATATCAATGCCTTGCAGTGAGCCTTGTATCTTTCACTATCAGTAAGCTGTGCAATATTTTTACCTCAAGTCATGTTATGTATTGCTTCAATAAATTTGTTTATTATAGTCATGGACAAACTGCTGGACATGGCAATCATTAATTTTCTAATAAAAAACTTAATTACAAATGAATTCCATCCAATGTGCTGACAGCTGCTGCCCACATTAAAATGGATTGATCTATTAGTCAGCTTCCTGCATCACAGGTTTGAAGTTCAACAAGACAAGAAATGCACCACAACCAACAAACATTCTTTGTGTTTGACAGCCTGAAGCCATTATGAGAGATACATATTTTACATACGAAATTATGAAAAATGACAGACAGGAAAAGACCTACTGGTCCATCCAGCCTATCCCACACAGTTGTGATGTCTCCTGCATCACAATACAGACACTCCCTATCCACCTGAATCCATGTGATCAGCTGGGAGAGGAAAAATAAAGATAAAAACCCAGGCCTATTGGGGGAAGGAAATCTGGAAAATTCCTCTCCGACCCTCCCTCCTGCTGTGTAGGTGGATGTGTCACAGCACTGTGTTGTGGAGCTCCACGTGTCAGAGGTGGACGGCGTGGGCCGGCGAGGCTGGTGATGCTGTTCGCCCTCCGAGGAGGTCATGACTGCAGCTACGGCGGCCCCCATCCGGAAGATGTACATCTGAGGGGGCCCGCAAGGTAGGTACATGTGTCTGGACACCGGGGTAAGTGTGCAAGTTTGTGAATTTTATTGTTAGGTGGAGGGTGGTGGAGGCCAAACTTTGTCCAAAGTGACAGAATGCCCTCCTGCAATGAGTGAGGGTCTCCCCCCACCTGTCAAATGGACCTTTGCAGCTGCAGCAGGCTGATGGCTGCAACACGTCCATTTAAACTGGGAGTATTTCCCCCAGTACGGGAAACAGTCTCAGTCAGTTGCAAAATCCGATCCCTGCTAAAATATCAGGTCAATCAGGTCTGTAAACAACCTGAAGTACCTGTTCAATTACTTTAAGTGGCACCCCGCTGGCTTTAATTGCCGGCGGGAGTCCCACATGCAGGGGCTGTGCACGCATGTGAGCGCGTCAGTGGGAAACCCGGAAGTGCGCGGGTTGGAGCCGGGCTCCCGACCCACCCCGGGAATCCCCGATTTTCACAGTCCCCCCGCCACCAACGCACCCGATCGCGGGTGCAAAAATCGAGCCCATAATATAGATTTCTGCTTAATGTGACTTTTCTGAATTTTTTTTTTACTCAGCGAGTTGTTATGATCTGGAATGCATTGCTTGAAAGGGTGGTGGAAGCAGATTCAATAGTAACTTTCAAAAGGGAATTGGTTATGTACTTGAAAAGGAAAAATTTGCAGGGCTATGGGGAAAGAGCAGAGGAGTTTGACTAATTGGATAGCTCTTTCATAGAGCTGGCACAGGCACGATGGGCCGAATGGATGACCGCTTTCTGTGCCGTATCACTCTATGATTTTTTAAAATTTGTTCATGGGATGTGGGCGTCGCTGGCAAGGCCAGCATTTATTGCCCATCCCTAATTGCCCTTGAGAAGGTGGTGGTGAGCCGCCTTCTTGAACCGCTGCAATCCGTGTGGTGAAGGTTCTCCCACAGTGCTGTTGGGCAGGGAGTTCTAGGATTTTGACCCAGCGACGATGAAGGAACGGCGATATATTTCCAAGTCGGATGGTGTGTGACTTGGAAGGGAACGTGCAGGTGGTGTTGTTCCCATGTGCCTACTGCTCTTGTCCTTCTAGGTGGTAGAGGCCGCGGGTTTGGGAGGTTCTGTCGAAGAAGCCTTGGCGAGTTACTGCAGTGCATCCTGTGGATGGTACACACTGCAGCCAAAGTGCGCCGGTGGTGAAGGGAGTGAATGTTTAGGGTGGTGGATGGGGTGCCAATCAAGCGGGCTGCTTTGTCCTGGATGGTGTAGAGCTTCTTGAGTGTTGTTGGAGCTGCACTCATCCAGGCAAGTGGAGAGTATTCCATCACACTCCTGACTTGCGCCTTGTAGATGGTGGAAAGGCTTTGGGGAGTCAGGAGGTGAATTACTCGCCGCAGAATACCCAGCCTCTGACCTGCTCTTGTAGCCACAGTATTCATGTGGCTGGTCCAGTTAAGTTTCTGGTCAATGGTGACCCCCAGGATGTTGATGGTAGGGGATTTGTCGATGGTAATGCCCTTGAATGTCAAGTGGAGGTGGTTCGATTCTCTCTTGTTGGAGATGGTCATTGCCTGGCACTTGTCTGGCGCGAATGTTACTTGCCACTTATGTGCCCAAGCCTGGATGTTGTCCAGGTCTTGCTGCACGCGGGCACAGACTGCTTCATTTTCTGAGGGGTTGCAAATAGAACTGAACACTGCAATCATCAGCGAACATCCCCATTTCTGACCTTATGATGGAGGGAAGGTCATTGATGAAGCAGTGGAAGATGTTTGGGCTTCTGCGTTTAGCATGCATGTAGTCCTGTGTTGTAGCTTCACCAGGTTGGCAACTCATTTTTAGGTATGCCTGTTGCTGCTCCTGGCATGCTTTTCTACACTCCTCATTGAACCAGGTTTGATCCCCTGACTTGTTGGTAATGGTAGAGTGAGGAATATGCCAGGCCATGAGGTTACAGATTGTGCTGGAATACAATTCTGCTGCTGCTGATGGCCCACAGCGCCTCATGGATGCCCAGTTTTGAACTGCTAGATCTGTTCTGAATCTATCCCATTTAGCTCGGTGGTAATGCCACACAACATGTTGGATGTTGTCCTCAGTGTGAAGACGGGGCTTTGTCTCCAAAAGGACTGTGCGGTGGTTAGTCCTACCAATACTGTCATGGACAGATGCATCTGCAACAGGTGGATTGGTGAGGACGAGGTCAAGTAGGTTTTTCCCTCGTGTTGTTTCGCTCACCACCTGCCGCAGGCCCAGTCTGACAGCTATATCCTTCAGGACTTGGCCAGTTTGGTCAGTAGTTGTGCTACCAAGCTATTTTTGGTGATGGACATTGAAGTCCCCCGCCCAGAGTACATTTTGTGCCCTTGCTACCCTCAGTACTTCCTCTATGTGGTGCTCAACATGGAGGAGGACTGATTCATCAGCTGAGGGAGGGCGGTAGGTGGTAATCAGCAGGAGGTTTCCTTTTCCATGTTTGACCTGATGCCATGAGATTTCATGGGGTCCAGAGTCAATGTTGAGGACTCCCAGGGCCACTCCCTCCTGACTGTATATCACTGTACCGCCACCTCTGGTGGGTCTGTCCTGCCGGTGGGACAGGACATACCCAGGGATGGTGATGGAAGAGTCTGGGATGTTGGCTGAAAGGTATGATTCTGTGAGTATGGCTGTGTCAGGCTGTTGCTTGACTAGTCTGTGGGACAGCTCTCCCAATTTTGACACAAGTCCCCAGATGTTCGTGAGGAGGACTTTGCAGGGTCGACTGGGCTTGGTTTGTCTTTGTCGTGTCCGGTGCCTAGTGGTCCGATGCCGGGTGGTCCGTCCGGTTTTATTCTTATTGTGACTTTCTGTAGCGAGATTGTACAACTGAGTGGCTTGCTAGGCCACTTCGGAGGGCGATTAAGAATCAACCACATTGTTGTGGGTCTGGAGTCACATATCGGCCAGACCGGGTAAGGACGGCTGGTTTCCTTCCCTAAAGGACATTAGATTCTACGATTCATTTGGTTGAAATTTTTTAGCAGTAAAGAAAGGCATTATCGAGGTTTTCCTATCTAGGCTCTGTGGTAAGAAAATAATTTGTAATAATTAGGTAATTTGTTTTATTTTGTATTTGCAGATGGTGTTGCAGTAGAAAATAGCAGGGAGGAGAAAGGTAACTTTGAACCTGCTTTGTCGCCGGGTGCTGGGAAAACCCCAGGAAAAAGCCAACCATCCTCAACCATTAGAAGGATATTTGACTTGACAGCCAAGCACAGGGCAAAACGGTCAACCTTCTTCCCAAATGGAGTTAAAGTTTGCACTACGGAGTCAATGAGGCAGATCTCGGCCAGTCACCTCGCATATTATAAGTTAAAGGGTAAGAAATACAATCCGATGTTTAACCACAGTATAGAAAATTAGTTTGAAGTTGGATTACTTATGTGTAAAGAAAATCTTTATATGGCGACAAAAAACAGTTACAAGCTCTGTGGCCTATTTCACTTTACAATTCAGTAGCACTGATGACTGGCACCAACTTAATTAACAAACTCTTGCAGGCAGAGAAAGAAGAGATAGAGAGTACCAAAAATTTAACTTCTTCTATCTCCATCTGCTCTCTGGATTGACCATTGATGCCAAGCTTCCAATCAAAATTATCAGCTTGAATGAGAAAGCTCACCCCTCAGTGGTGCAGGAGTTATGGCAACTACATTGCCTGTTTAGTCAGGTCTCCTACTGTGCTCAATGAATGAAACCAATCCAATATTATAGGTTCACCATTGCATTGCTGAATTCACAGGCATTCTGGTAGACACATTATATTTGGATTAGGATGCAGCAACCACTAGAGAGCCAAACAAGGTACTTTGAAAGGTGTGACATTCCAAGGGCACAGGGTGCCATCAAGTGCCCTCATGTGGCCATTCAAGTACCTCTGAAATATCCCATTGTGTTCATCAACAGAAAATGATACCACTCCATGAACATCCAAATATCCACTAGAAAGGAATTTTGTATTTTAATGCATTGTTTCCAGAGGGCACCGTTGTTGTAAGAGAATTATTGATTCCTCACGACCTTTCTGGGTCACAACAGGGTAAACATTTGGCTCCCTGGAGATAAGAACTACCTGCGTGAAACTGGCTGGTGACTCAATGTAACTTCATACTCCTCAGCAAAAAAATGACGAGGCATATTCAAGAGGCAGGAACACTGTCAAGCAGACAGTTGGCTAGCTTGAAGGATATTTCTGATATTTCTACCACACTCGCAATATGCCCTGGAGAGAATTGGCAGTGTGGGAGAAATGAGGAGCAGTTGCTTTGTACCGGTGCACAATGGGGGATAGAGGTCAAAACACTGCCCAAGCCAGTTTGTTCTGCAAGGGAACAAATTGACCAATTCATCAATTTGTGCTGCATTTTATTGCCAACCCCCACATGCTCACAGTCATGAAGCACCTCAGTAAGGCATGTGGTTTTTCTGAGCCTCTAATCTGCAACAACCAACCCCTGCTCAGCCTGTGTTTCCCTCCACCAAATTGTTGAAATCATCTGAAGTTTTCATATCTGAGCTGTTAACTGCTTCATGTTGTGCTGTGGAGTGCAGTACTAGGTCTCGATGTTGTGAAGGACTGATTTGCTGCTCCTGGAGTTCATACCTGTGGCTAGATGAGATGGCATATCTGTGGAGAGACTAGAGAAGCTGAGGTTGTTCTCCTTAGAGCAGAGAAGGTTAAGGGAAGATTTAATAGAGGTGTTCAAATTTATGAGGGTTTTGGTAGAGCAGATAGGGAGAAATTATTTTGACTGGCAGGAGGGTTGGTAACCAGAGGACACAGATTTAAGATAATTGGCAAAAGAACCAGGGTGGAGATGAGGAGAATTTTTATTACACAGTGCGTTGTTATGATCTGGAATGCACTGCTTGAAAGGGTGGTGGAAGCAGACTCAATAGTAACTTTCAAAAAGTAATTGGTTATATACCTGAAAAGGAAAAAGTTTGCAGGACTAATTGGAAAATTCTTTCAAAGAGCCAGCACAGACACGATAGGCCAAATGGCCTCCTTCTGTGTTTTATGATTCCATGATAATTATGCATGTTGTTGCTGCACACACAGTACATGCCTTTCTTCACAACACAGCACAATCTCTGCTTTCGACCTTCTCAAACTCATCCACAATTAAGATCTATGGGTAGAACTGTACAAATCAACAGGGGCTGCTTGGCTCCTCTCTCTTGGATGTCATACAAACCTTCTCTGTCTATAACCTTTACTATAGTCTACTTACATTGGGTGTGGGGTTTCTGTTTCTGAATATCTCTGACTCTCTCAAGGCATCTTTGTTTCTACAAGGAGAACAACAAGGATGAATGGATATTATGTAATGAGTATTTTCAGCTGCACCATAACTTATCTGTCGTTTCATTGAGTTTAGTGTACCTTGGAGACTGAAGTTGTAATAGCTATCAGAGTGCAGTAACATTGTCAGTTGTATGTGTGTACGATGATAGTCAATCAATCTTTTGCTACATCTTCCTACAATTTCCTTTTTTTGACATGCTCTAATACTTCTCAACAATATTCGTTATTTCTCCTGTTGATTCCAGAAAGTTACTGGATCAATTCAGCTCAGTTATGCTGCTTGTAAAGCTACTCAAGCAACCAGGTCTGACACTTGCCCAGGTACCAATATATGGCAACCTCAGGTTATCACATTCATCCTCAGTGGTCACCCTTGCATTTTTCTTCAGGTCTTACCCCATCTCCTGGCTACCCTTCTGAGGGTGACTGGTGAATGACACCATGTTCATCATCCACATGATCCTCTTCTATGTCTGTTGTACCCTCTGCAGGTTAGTGGGTTGGCCCTCACCCTGAGAAAGCACTTCACTCCATCTACAATCAGCTGCTGGGTTTCTTCTGTTAAGAGGACTCTGCTTGTTCTGTGCTCTCGTAGGAACATAGGAATTGCTAGATGAAGAAGACCAAGGTCCACCCAGTTCACCTTCTACCATCCCGGGAGTCCAATCATACAATAATGTAGTTGTAGGCTAATCATAGCAACCAATCTCTATCAATTAGTCTACGACAGACCCAGACATGACATGAGGAAAACCCCAGTGGTGGAGAGCTTTGGGGACCATATTTCCAAAGTCACCTGTTCCTCCCAAACATGCTAACTTATCACATCATGTCTCAAATTACTCATATACTGTATCCCAAAATGTTATTTTCTGTAAGAAATCTACCTAATTTGTATTTGAATGAATCAATACTTTCTGTTTCCACCAACTCCATGGGAGCTGGTTCCATAGATTGACCACTCGCTCACTGAAATAATGGCCTTGAAATTGACCCCTCCACAATGTGCAGGAGAGGATCGGAAAGGGGGTTAAAAAATGAAATCCGTGTAACACGACCAAAACAGGCTACGCATACGCCTGCTGCCATTTTTACACCGGTGGATATCGGGGCGTCCGAGTGTTTCGCTGTGGAGAGGCAGGATGCTTATTAATATATTTAAATCAGGCTCCTACAGTGCAATCGGGAGCCTGATTTGAAATTAACTGGTGCGGCTAATGAAACTCAGCAGTGAAGCTGCTGATTCCACAAGGTAAGTGATTCTTTCAGGACTCCTTGTGGGCCAGTAGGAGCAGGAGTACCCTCCCCGGCCCCTCAAGGAAGTCTTTGAGCCCCCCCGCCCCGATCTCCAGCCTCCCCCCCAACCCCCAGCCATCCTGATTGCTGACCATCCCCCCTCCCGATTGCCGATCTCCCCCCTTCTCAGTTGCTGACCTCCACCCCTCCCAATTGCCGACTTCCCCGCTCCCGGTTACTGACCTCCCCCCCCCCTCCCGATTGCCAACCCCCCTCCCTCCCGATTGCCAACCTCCCCCCCTCCCAATTGCCAACCTCCCCCCTCCCGATTGCCGATCTTCCCCCCCCTCCCGATTGCTGACCTCCCCCCCCCCTCCCGATTGCTGACCTTCCCCCCCCTCCCGATTGCTGACCTTCCCCCCCCTCCCGATTGCTGACCTTCCCCCCCCTCCCGATTGCTGACCTTCCCCCCCCTCCCGATTGCTGACCTTCCCCCCCCTCCCGATTGCTGACCTTCCCCCCCCCCTCCCGATTGCTGACCTTCCCCCCCCTCCCGATTGCTGTCCTTCCCCCCCCCTCCCGATTGCTGACCTTCCCCCCCCCCTCCCGATTGCTGACCTTCCCCCCCTCCCGATTGCTGACCTTCCCCCCCCCTCCCGATTGCTGACCTTCCCCCCCCCTCCCGATTGCTGACCTTCCCCCCCCCTCCCGATTGCTGACCTTCCCCCCCCTCCCGATTGCTGACCTTCCCCCCCCTCCCGATTGCTGACCTTCCCCCCCCTCCCGATTGCTGACCTTCCCCCCCCTCCCGATTGCTGACCTTCCCCCCCCCTCCCGATTGCTGACCTTCCCCCCCCCTCCCGATTGCTGACCTTCCCCCCCCTTCCGATTGCTGACCTTCCCCCCCCCTCCCGATTGCTGACCTTCCCCCCCCCTCCCGATTGCTGACCTTCCCCCCCCTCCCGATTGCTGACCTTCCCCCCCCTCCCGATTGCTGACCTTCCCCCCCCCTCCCGATTGCCGACCTCCCCCCCCCTCCCGATTGCCGACCTCCCCCACTCCCGGTTACCGACCTCCCCCCCCTCCTGATTGCTGGGACCGTTCCTAAGGGTCCTCAGCTGCGGCCTCCAGCTGCTTGTGTTCCCTCCCGCCTGCTGGCCAGGCTATCCATTCGGCCGGCTGCCAGGCGGGAGACTGAGCTACAATATGTTAATGAGGCCCTGCTGTTAAGATCGGCAGGGCCTCCGCGTCCTCGGCCTCGCCGGATTCTTCGACCATTTTCAGCCACCCCCGCACCCTCCCCGCCTCCCCATTAATATCGGGGCCAATGTTTCTGCACATTAGTTCCTCCATTTCATACACAATAACACATTCCACAGTGTGATTCACTTACTGTTCACCATTTATAGTGATTGAGTGCCAGTTTAATTAGTTATCTCCATTATTACAGAGTTGTTGAACATTAGTTCTGAAAGCTCAGAATGAACTTGTGTATTCCTGAGAGTGTGCTTAAAAAAGAGAAAAATTAACTATCATTTAATGCACTCTATCCACTGAATAATTTCACTCTCTAAGTATATTGAGGAATGCATAATAATTCTCTTTTCAAGAGTTAAACTGTGGAGAACTTGGCAAATTATGAAATTTATTAAAAGGACCCCTCTCACTTTATAAAAAGGATAAACCCGAGTGCCAAAATCTTAACTTCTGTCTCTCTATTCTATTTGACCATTGTAACTGAATTATGTCAGGTTAGTCAGATCCTCCACTCTCTAGATGCCAAGTTAGCCTCTGGTCCTGTTAATGGCCCTTCCAACATCCTCAAGATATCTGCCTCTGAACTTACCCTGTCCTATGCCCACTCTTCAATCTTATTCTAAATGTCTTTCTTTCTAGGAGACTTGCTCTTGTTCACCCTATTACTAAGAAAGCTGATCCCTCTTATCCTTCTAACTATAACTTAGGTGTCAGCCTTGGCTCAGTGATAACACTCCTGGCTTTGAGTCAGAAAGTCATGGGTTCATGCCCCACTCCAGAGATTTGCAATACATAATCTAGGCTGACACTCCAGTGCAGTACTGAGGGAGTGCTGCGTTGTCAGAGATGCCGTCCTTCAGATGAGACGTTAAACTGAGGCCCCATCTGTCCTCTCAGGTGAATGTAGAAGATCCCATGGCATTGTTGGAGGAGCAGAGAGGTTTTCTGGCCAATATTTATCACTCAACCAACATCGCTAAAACAGATTGTCTGGTCATTTATCTTACTACAGTTTATGTGCAGATTGGATGCTGTGGTTTGCTACCTTACAACAGTGACCACAATTCAGAATCATTTCATTGGCTGTGAAGTGCTTTGGAATGCCCATAAGAGTAGCCAAGAGATCTCTGGAAAATAAGATGGTGCGTAATTGTGGCAGTATAGCAAAAGCATTTTTAGCCATGTCAGAAGACCAGTAAGGACTATATAGGGCCACTAAAGGATACTGTAGGGCAGATTCAAACTGATTCTCAGGATATGGCAGAGCTGCTAAATGACTATTTCGCAGCAAACTATACTCATAAAGATGATGCTTATGTTCCAGATGGGGGTGTTCTAAATTGAATATCATTATTATTAAAATAAATAGTAATGTTATCTTGGATAGATTAGGAAAACTCAAAATTGATAGGTCTCCTGCTCTGGACAATATTCATCCAAGGACAATTAAAGAGATGGGACAGGTGCTCTGTGAGCCCCTTATCCATATCTTCAATAGTTCAATAGAGTCAGGGATAGTTCCCTTAGACTGGAAGCTAGCTCATGTAGTTCCTATTTTCAAAAAAGGGGATAAATCAGAGCCAGGAAACTACAGGCCTATCAGCCTGACATCCATTATTGGGAAGATGCTAGAAGGGATTGTAAGAGATGCTCTTTATGATCATTGGGAAAGGGGAGGGGCCATTACAAATTCACAACATGGCTTCCGAGAAAATAGGTCGTGCCTAACAAACAACAGAGTGGCAGATTTAAACAGGGAGAGAGCGGGCAGCAGCAGAACCTATCGGGAGACCCAGAGCGGCAGATTTAAACAGGGAGAGAGCGGGCAGCAGCAGAACCTATCGGGAGACCCAGAGCGGCAGATTTAAACAGGGGGAGCGCGGGCAGCAGCAGAGCCTATCGGGAGACCCAGAGCAGCAGATTTAAACAGGGAGAGAGCGGGCAGCAGCAGAACCTATCGGGAGACCCAGAGCGGCAGATTTAAACAGGGAGAGAGCGGGCAGCAGCAGAACCTATCGGGAGACCCAGAGCGGCAGATTTAAACAGGGGGAGCGCGGGCAGCAGCAGAGCCTATCGGGAGACCCAGAGCAGCAGATTTAAACAGGGAGAGAGCGGGCAGCAGCAGAGCCTATCGGGAGACCCAGAGCGGCAGATTTAAACAGGGAGAGAGCTGGCAGCAGCAGGGCCTGTCGGGAGACCCAGAGCGGCAGATTTAAACAGGGAGAGAGCGGGCAGCAGCAGAGCCTGTCGGGAGACCTAGAGCAGCAGATTTAAACAGGGAGAGCGCGGGCAGCAGCAGAGCCTATAGGGAGACCCAGAGCGGCAGATTTAAACAGGGAGAGAGCGGGCAGCAGCAGAGCCTGTCGGGAGACCCAGAGCAGCAGATTTAAACAGGGAGAGAGAGCGGGCAGCAGCAGAGCCTATAGGGAGACCCAGAGCAGCAGATTTAAACAGGGAGAGAGAGCGGGCAGCAGCAGAGCCTATCGGGAGACCTAGAGCGGCAGATATCAGACAAACAGAGGGGAAAACTCAAAAAGTGACATCATAGTCAGCACAGAGTGAGGAGCAGCGGAGCCAAGGAACTAGAGCTAAGTGTTTAATTTATCATTTATCTTAAGTATTAAGAGGATAATATCCTTTTGGTAAACAAACAGACATAAGAGACTAAATAGCCTAAATAAATCTAAGGGGATAAAATAAACTAAGTAGAGGAAACCAATCTTAAAGGGATCCAATTTGCATTGAATAAATATTTGCTATACATAAATAATAAATAATCAGAGTAATTAATTACTAATTATTTTCAAATCAAACTAATTGATCAGCTAATTAATAGTAGACAGCAAGTGATTCTATTAGTTCTAGAAATAAATTACTGCTAACTAATAAATAAATAAAGATTAGAGATAGCAGCACAGGCAGTGTGTCAGGCCTGTGATATGTGGGAATTTGTGGACAGTGAGACTGTCCCGGATTACCACATCTGCAGAAAATGTCTCTGCCTTGAGTCACTCTAGCTCAGAGTCCTTGAACTGGAGTGCGAATTAGAGACACTCCGGCATATATGGGAGGGAGAGGGATTTCTGGATAGTTTTCTCCAGAGTACAGTCACACTTCAGAGGAAAGCACAGGTACAGGAAGGGGAGAGTGTTACTGTTAGTTAGCAGGGTAGTGGGAACCAAGGGGAGGTGGAGAAGGAGGGCCCGCAGACAATGGTCCTGTCCATCAGGAATAATATACCTGTGAGGATAAGGATGCAGGCTGCAGGGTGGACAGTCAGAATGCTAACCATGGCATCGTGGAGCAGGAGGCAGTCCAAGGGGGTAGGAGCAGAATAGAAAGGATGTAGTCTTAGGGGATTCAATAATTAGGGGGATAGAAGCGTCCTCTGCAGTTGCGACCGAGAGTCCAAGAGGGTGTGTTGCCTACCTGGTGCAAGGGTAAAGGATATCTCGGAGCAACTGGAGAGGGACTTGGAAAGGGAAGGGGAAGATCTAGTTGTTGTGGTCCATGTCGGGACCAATGACATCGGGAAGAAAAGGCAGGAGGTCCTGCTAAGGGACTATCAGAAGTTAGGAACTAAATTAAAAACAAGACCTAATGTGTGGTAATCTCGGGATTACTACCAGAGCCACGTACTAATTGGCATAGGGATAGACAGATCAGGAAGGTGAATGTGTGGCTGCAAGACTGGTGTGAGAAGAAGGGATTCCATTTCATGGGACACTGGCACCAGTACTGGGACAGGAAGGAGCTGTACCACAGGGACAGGCTCCACCTGAACCGGAATGGGACCAGTGTCCTAGCGGAAAGGATAAAGAGGGCTGTCGCTAGCACTTGAAACTAGTAAGGTGGGGTGGGGGGGGAAATAACACAAGCCTGAGGATAAAAGAAATAGGAGATGAGGGTAAAGATCAGACCAAGGTAAAGAATAAGGGTAACATAAACGGTCAGGGAATAGATACAGTTATAGAACATAAGTATAAAATGACTGTTAAAAATAAGAGTGAAAATAAACAATTAATAAAAACAAATTAAATTGCCTGTACAGCAATGTGCACAATATCCAAAACAAAAAGGGGGAACTGGAGGCAATAGTTTGTAGTGAAGAGCCAGATATGGTAGGGATAACTGAAATATGGCTGAATAAAGAACAGACTGGCAGCTAAATATTGCAGGATATAACGTATTCAGAAAGGATAGGGAAGGAAGAAGGGGGTGGGGTAGCTGTACTAATTAGAGATAACATAATGGCAATAGAAAAAAGGGACATTAAGATTAATTAACATTAAGATAGAAACAGAATCCCTATGGATTGAGATAAAGGATAAGAAAGGATCGATCACATTAATAGGTATATTCTACAGATCACCTAATAGTGGAAGGGAAGTGGGGCAAGAAATATGCAAGCAAATCTATGAAATGAGTAAAAGACATAGAATAATAATAATGGGAGATTTCAACTACCCCCAAATAAACTGGCAAGAAGGGGTAGGTAAAGGGGAAAAGGGAATAGAGTTTTTATAGTGTGTTCAGGACTCCTTTCTTACCCAGTATGTGAGAAGCCCAACAAGAGAGGAATCACTACTGGATCTAGTAATGGGAAATGAACTATAATAGCAGATAAGACAAGCAAGGGTAGGGGAATATCTAGGCAATAGCGATCATAACATAACACAGTTTAAAATAATGATTGAGAAAGACATAAGTAAGACAAAGACCAAAGTAATAGATTGGAAAAAAGCTAATTTTGAGGGGATGAGAATGGAACCAGAGAAGGTAAACTGGAAAAAAAAATTGACAGTCAAAGAGACAAAACAGCAGTGGGAAATATTTAAAGCGGCGATGAATAGAGTTCACGAGAAATATATTCCTCTAAAAAATAAAAACAATCTAGCCAATAATTCAACACCATGGATGAATAAAGAGATAAGGGTAAAATTGAAAATAAAAAAGGCACACACTAAGTACATGGACAATAAAGGAGAGGATGACAAAAGGGACGACAAAGAAGAGATCAAAAAAGATATGAAGACATTTAAGATAGAAAGGGGGAGATAATTGATAAACTAATCAAACTTAGAGGATGGATTTGAACAGCGAATATTAAAACAAGTTAAGGAAGAGATAGCAGAGACATTATTACATATATATAAAAATTAATTAGAAAAGAGAATAGTGCCAGAGGACTGGCGGACAGCTAATATGATTCCTATATTTAAAAAGGAAGATAGAACAAGTCCAGGGAACCATAGACCAGTTCACTTAACATTATTGGGTAGGAAAGATGATGGACTCCTTATTCAAAGATGTAATAGAAAAACTCCTAGAAAACGCAAATATTATAAAGAGTGGTCAGCACGAACTCGATGAAACTCGATGTAAATTTGTTAGTGTTTTTTAAGGAAGTCACTAGGGTAGTGGATGAGGGAAATCCAGTAGACATCATCTACCTGGACTTTCAGAAAGCCTTTGATAAGATACCTCACACTAGGGTACTTCACAAGATAGAATCTGATAAATACCAGTAGAAATTTGAAATGCTGGATTAGGAATTGGCTCCAATCCCACAGACAAAAAGTTGTAGTTAATGGATTTGGTTCAGCCTGGAGACATGTTACTAATGGTATCCCCCAGGGATCGGTCCGAGGCCCGCTACTCTTCACTGTCTTTATTAATGATCTGGATAGTGATGTTGGGAGTATGGTAAATAAGTTCGCAGATGACACCAAAATCTGTGCAAGGGTTAACATGATGGAGGAATGCAATCAAATCCAAAAAGATTTAGATGTGCTAGGGGAGTGGGCCACACAATAGCAAATGGCGTTTAATGTAGATAAACGAAGTGTAATGCATGTTGGTAGGGCCAACACAGAATACACATATCATTTGTAGGGAACAACACTGAAAGAGGTTGAGAGAGAAAAAGATCTAGGTGTTATTGTGCACAGATCACTGAAGATTCATGACCAATGTAGAGACTGTAGCTAAAGCTAATAGGGGATTGGGTTATATTAATAGAACCATTCAGTATAAATCAAAAGATACCATTTTGTCACTATACAGGTAGTTGGTTAGACCCCATCTAGAGTACCGAGCCCAGTTTTGGTCCCCCCCACATGGTGGGTGATATAGTGGCCTTAGAAAAGGTCCACAGGAGAGCTACAAGAATGATTCTTAGCTTAAAGAACCTCAGCTATTCATAGGCTCAAGGACCTTAGTCTACTTACTTTAGAGCAGTGTAGACTTAGAGGTGACCTGATAGAGGTCTATAAAATAATTAAAAGGGTGAATAGTGTCCCTATTGATAGATTATTCCAGTTTAACAGAATGAGGAGGACCACAGATCATGAGTTTAAACCATGTAAGAGTAGGAATAGACTGGATGTTGGGCAGTTCTTCTTTTCCCAGAGAGTAGTGAGCCTCTGGAATACGATGCCGGCTGGTGTGGTGGGTGCTGACTCTCTGTATGCCTTCAAGAGGGAGCTGGACTGGTTCTTGACTGGGGCAGAGATCACATCATACGAAGGTAATTGTCTTTATAAATAACATTTCATCCATTTGATCTCCTGGACTAGTTTCAATCGCCTGAGGGGGTCGAAGTGGAATTTTCCAGGGAATTTTTTCCCTTATTGGCCATGGGTTTTTTCTGTTCTTTTGCCTCTCCCAGGAGATTACATGGCTTTGGGATGGATGAAAGATGGGGGGGAGGGAAGAAGTGTTTAGTCATGATGATCTGGCCATGGTGTGGGGCAGGCTTGATGGACCAGCTGGTCTTTTCTTGCCCGTTAATTTCATACATTCGTATGTTTGTCCTGAGATGTTGAGAAGTGCTATAAAAATGCAAGTTCATTCTCTTTACTGCCCTTATTCCTGTATTTTCTAAAGTTATAGAGCCTGTTGTTAACTTTCAAATAAGCCATCGTCTTAAAAGTCCAACATAATCATGATTATCAGTGATTATCAGGACTGCAGCGGTTCAAGAAGGCGGCTCACCACCACCTTCTCGAGGGCAATTAGGGATGGGCAATAAATGCTGGCCTCGCCAGCGACGCCCACATCCCGTGAACGAATTTTAAAAAAGTAAGCCTTTTGGCACAGCTCTGGAACTCTGTGCTTGAACACCTTGGCTAATCACCCGTGATTACTTTCGCTATCTGCAAAGCTTTTGGCAGGATCTGACATTGCACACTTCTAAATAAGTTACCGACATTTGGCCTTCCATCAAACTCGTGTCCATGACTATTTAATTTCCTCTTAAATCACACAATCAGTGCTATTGTTTAGGTTCATCCCCTAAATCTTTTTTTCATTAACTCAGGTGTTCCCCAGAACTCTTTGTTTTTCTCTCCCACTCCTCTCCCTCTCCTCTCTCTCTCCTTCTCTTCCTCTCTTTTCTCTAACTCTCTCATGTTCTTTTCTCTCTCTCTCTCTCTCTCCCTCTCTTTTCTCTCTCTTCCTCTCCTCTCTCCTCTCGCTCTCTTTCTCGCTCTCTCACCTCTCTCTCTTTCTCCTCTCCTCCTCTCATCAAGTTACATTGAGTCTATAGCACAGAAACAGGCCATTTGGCCCAACTGGTCTATGCCGGCGTTAATGCTCCACACAAGCCTCCTCCCTCCCTACTTCATCTAACCCCTATCAGCATACCCTTCTATTCCTTTCTCCCACATGTGCTTATCTACCTTCCCCTTAAATGCATCTATACTATTTGCCTCAATTACATCTTACGGTAGCGCTTTCCACATTCTTACCACTCTTTTTGGGTAAAGAAGTTTCTCCTGAATTCCCTATTGGATTTATTAGCGACTATTTTATATTTATGACCTCTAGTTTTGGACTCCCCCACAAGTGGAAACATCTTCTCTACGTCTACTTCATCAAACTCTTTCATTATCTTAAAGACCTCTATCAGGTCACCCCTCAGCCTTCTCTTTTCTAGAGAAAAGAGCCGCAGCCTGTTCAGCCTTTCCTGATATGTATATCGTCTCAGTTCTGGTATCATCCTTGTGAATCTTTTTTGCACCTTCTCCAATGCCTCTATATCCTTTTTATAATATGGAGACCAAAACTGTGCACAGTACTCCAAATATGGTCTAACCAATGTTCTATATAAGTTTAACATAACTTCTCTGCTTTTCAATTCTATCCCTCTGGAAATGAACCTCAGTGCTTGGTTTGCCTTTTTTATGGCCTTATTAAGCTGCGTCGCTACTTTTAGTGATTTGTGTATCTGTTCCCCTAGATCCCTTTGCTCCTTTACCCAATTTAGACTTATTATCGAATCAGAATGTGGCATCCTTATTCTTCCTACCAAAATGCACCACCTCACACTTATCTATATTGAAATTAATTTGCCAATTGCACACCATTCTGCAAGTTATTAAAGTCTACTTGCATTTTGACGCATTCTTCCTTTGTATTAACTATACGCCCAACTTAGTGTTGTCCACAAATTTTGAAATTGTACTTCCGATTCCCATGTCCGAATTGTTAATGTAAATTGTGAACAACAGTGGTCCCAGCACGGATCTCTGTGGAACACCACTTCCCACATTTTGCCAGTCTGAATAGCAACCTTTAACCCTACTCTCTGTTTTCTGTTTTATAGCCAGCTTGCTATCCATTCTGCTACCTGTTCCCTGACTCTACAAGCTCTGACCTTAGTCATGAGTCTACAATGTGGTTTCTTATCAAAGGACTTTGAAAATTCCTTGTCTACTCTTTCTGTTACTTCTTCAAAGAATTCAATAAGATGACTTCCCCTTCTGAAATCTGTGCTGACTATTCTTTATTATATTTTCATTTTCTATATGTTTTTCGATTACATCTTTGAGTAAATCCATTATCTTTCCTACCATCGACTTTAAGTTTACTGGTCTATAGTTCGCTACAATTCTTCTATCTCCCCTTTTAAATATAGGAATAATATTAGTTGTCCACCACACCTCTGGAACTATTCCCTTTTCTAATGAATTTTTATATAGATGTAATAGTACCTCTGCTATCTCTTCTCTAACTTCTTTAAATATGCGCGGATGTAATCCATCCGGACCAGGGGTTTTATTCCTCTCTAAGTTTGATTAGTTTATCAATCATCTCCCCCTTTCTATCTTAAATGTCTTTATATCTTTTTTGATCTCTTCTTCCAATGTCCTGCCCACCTTGTTAGTCTCTCTGGTAAATACTGAGGCAAAGTAACTATTCAATATTTCTGCCATTTCGCTGTCATTACCTGTGAGTTTATAGAGTCATAGAGTCATAGAGTTATACAGCACGGATAGAGGCCCTTCAGCCCATCGTGTCCGCGCCGGCCATCAGCCCTGTCTACTCTAATCCCATATTCCAGCATTTGGTCCGTAGCCTTGTATGCTATGGCATTTCAAGTGCTCATCCAAATGCTTCTTGAATGTTGTGAGGGTTCCTGCCTCCACAACCCTTTCAGGCAGTGAGTTCCAGACTCCAACCACCCTCTGGGTGAAAAAGTTCTTTCTCAAATCCCCTCTAAACCTCCCGCCTTTTACCTTGAATCTATGTCCCCTTGTTATAGAACCCTCAACAAAGGGAAAAAGCTCCTCAGTATCCATCCTATCTGTGCCCCTCATAATTTTGTACACCTCAATCATGTCCCCCCTCAGCCTCCTCTGCTCCAAGGAAAACAAACCCAATCTTCCCAGTCTCTCTTCATAGCTGAAGCGCTCCAGCCCTGGTAACATCCTGGTGAATCTCCTCTGCACCCTCTCCAAAGCGATCACATCCTTCCTGTAGTGTGGCGACCAGAACTGCACACAGTACTCCAGCTGTGGCCTAACCAGTGTTTTATACAGCTCCATCATAACCTCCTTGCTCTTATATTCTATGCCTCGGCTAATAAAGGCAAGTATCCCATATGCCTTCTTTACCACCTTATCTACCTGTTCCGCCGCCTTCAGGGATCTGTGAACTTGCACACCAAGATCCCTCTGACCCTCTGTCTTGCCTAGGGTCCTCCCATTCATTGTGTATTCCCTTGCCTTGTTAGTCCCTCCAAAGTGCATCACCTCGCACTTTTCCGGGTTAAATTCCATTTGCCACTGTTCCGCCCATCTGACCAACCCATCTATATCGTCCTGCAGACTGAGGCTATCCTCCTCGCTATTTACCACCCTACCAATTTTTGTATCATCAGCGAACTTACTGATCATACCTTTTACATTCATATCCAAGTCATTAATGTAGACCACAAACAGCAAGGGACCCAGCACCGATCCCTGTGGTACCCCACTGGCCACAGGCTTCCAGTCACAAAAACAACCTTCGACCATCACCCTCTGCCTTCTGCCACTAAGCCAGTTTTGTATCCAAAGTGCCAAGGCACCCTGGATTCCATGGGCTCGTACCTTCTTGACCAGTCTCCTGTGGGGGACTTTATCAAAGGCCTTACTGAAATCCATGTATACCACATCCACTGCGTTACCCTCATCCACACGCCTAGTCACCCCCTCAAAAAATTCAATCAAATTAGTCAGACATGATCTTCCCTTGACAAAGCCATGTTGACTATCCCTGATTAATCTTTGCTTCTCCAAGTGGAGACTAATTTTGTCCTTCAGAATTTTTTCCAATAATTTTCCTACCACTGATGTTAGGCTCACTGGCCTGTAGTTCCCCGGTTTTTCCCTACTCCCCTTCTTGAATAATGGTATTACATTAGCGGTTCTCCAGTCCTCTGGCACATCCCCTGTGGCCAGAGAGGTTCTGAATATATGTGTCAGAGCCCCCGCAATCTCCTCCTTTGCCTCACACAGTAGCCTGGGATACATTTCGTCCAGGCCTGGGGATTTATCCATTTTTAGGCCTGCTAAAACCGCCAATACCTCCTCCCGCTTGATGTTAATATGTTCGAGTATATCACAGTCCCCCTGCCGTATTTCTATGTCTACATCGTCCTTCTCCATAGTGAAAACAGATGCAAAAAATTCATTTAGAACCCCTCCTACATCTGCCGGCTCCACACACAGATTGCCATTTTTGTCCCTAATGGGCCCTATTTTTTCCCTAGTCATCCTCTTACCCTTAATATACTTATAAAACATCTTAGGATTTTCCATCTCTTGGTGGCTCTATCCTTATCCTGATTTTTCTTTTGTTATTTATGTGTCTGTAGAATACTTTAATATTTCTTTTTATATTCCTCAATAATTTAATTTCATGGTTCTCCTTTCCTTTCGTAATTGTTTTCTTGACGTCTTTCCTAACCTCTTCGTATTCCCTTTCTGTCATTCTTTCCTTTATTGTCCGTGTACTTAGCATATGCTTTCTTCTTTAGTTTCAATTTTTCCCTTATCTCTTTATTCATCCATGGTGTGTCATTTGATGGTTCGCCAGCAGGAGTCTGACCCTTTGCCAGTTGTTCTTTCTTGTTTTTTAGAGGAATATATTTCTCCTGAACTCTATTGATCACCATTTCAAATATTTCCCACTGCTGTTCTATCTCCTTGTCAGTCAAAATTTTTTTTCCAGATTACATTCTCTGGTTCCACTCAAAATTTGATTTTTTCCAATATCTCTCTCTCTTCTCTCTCTCTCTCTCCCGCACACTCTCTTGCTTCTTCACATCACTGACTTCCGCCACTCATCATCATAACCAGCTCGTCATTTCCTATATGGTGAGAAGGAAAGAGGCAAAGCATCACAACTCCGACAGGTGGACAAGGATAGACAGAGCTGGAGAGAAAATCTGATACTCTCAAACTGCTTATTTGAGCCTCTGCATAAACATATTCAAAAGCAGTATCTGTTTGACCAGTGAAGATCCCTGATAACACGGTCTCCAAACAAAAGCAGGGATGTAATGATGGAACTGTATAAAACGCTGGTAAGGCCACAGCTGGAGTATTGTGCGCAGTTTCTGGTCACCACATTACAGGAAGGACGTAATTGCTCTGGAGAGAGTGCAGAGAAGATTTACAAGAATGTTGCCAGGGCTTAAAAATTGCAGCTACAAGAGGAGATTGGATAGGCTGGGGTTGTTCTCCTTGGAGCAGAGGAGGCTGAGGGGAGACTTGATTGAGATGTACAAAATTATGAGGGGCCCCGATAGAGTAGACAGGAAGTACCTGTTTCCCCTAGCGGAGAGTTCAAGAACTAGAGGACATAGATTTAAGCTGATTGGTGGAAAGATTGGAGGGGACATGAGGAAAAACATTTTGGGTGTATGGAATTCGCTGCCTGAATTGGTGGTGGAGGCAGGTGGTAGAACCTGGACCTGCACCTAAAGTGCTGTAAGCTGCAGGGCTACGGACCGGGTGCTGGAAGGTGGGATTAGAACGGGCACCTGGTTGTTCTTCGAGCCAGCACGTACACGATGGGCCGAATGGCCCCCTTCTGTGCTGTATCTTTTCTATGGTTCTATGGTTCTATGGTTCTAACTTTTCCAGACTCAAATCCATGGAGGATCAATTGGTTCGCGCCTGTTTTCAGGCATGAACAGGGCACCACCCATGCTGCACGTGCTAGGAGGGGCCGGCCCGAGGACCACCTGAAATTGATTCCTCACCTCAGGGCAGACCAAGCTCCAAACACAGTTGTGGATATAGAACAGGGTGTGCGAGTAATAACTGTTACTGATGATTCAAGTGGGCAACAACACTTCACCTTCCATATCTCTCTCTCAACAGAACCTTATGGATTTTGCCTTATGGGTGGTGCCTTATGGACCAATGAGGTCACCTCCATTGTTGAGATTTTCATACGTGTTCAATACAGCTCCCCTAATGTTTCATGGCAGTGCTATCAGTTGCTTTTTCACTATAAAATTATGCAAAGTTAAATTCACTGCTCTGAAGTTCTTTCAATTAAATAATTCATCTGTATGTGATTTGTTAATTTCAAAGGCCACTTACTCCTCACTCAATATTCTAGAGCCACCTGATTATGTAAGTTGTAACCGCATGAATATGCACTAAATTTATTATTTTCTTCATTTTCTTTCAAACATTTGAAATCATTCAGCAATCTCTTGTACTTATCATCATGGTTTTCTCCCCTCCCCCCCCCCCCCACCCCAACATAAATCCACTCTCTTCTAAAAGCAGTGATTCATGGTGTGGCACATCTCCACAAGTGCCAGTGGCCTCCAGTACTTTATCCCAACAGACCATTCTCCATGAGGGCCATCGTAATTAAGCCCTATCCTGCACTCAGCTAATTTCTACACACAAGACGTATACGTCAGTATACTATGGAGGCAAAAGCTCGTGCAATGTACTGACAAACTGGGAAGGCAGGTAGACAGATGGAGCCTCTGAAAGGCTGATTAAGTTAGGCTGCTATCTGAATGATTGGGTTGGTAAATACACCACTCTGTGTGGTACTGAACCGTACTGACCGGAAAGGTCCCAGGTTTGATCCCTAGCATTGCTGGGAACTGAACATAATTGCTGTTCTGTATGTTCACCTTATGCTGCCTGGACTCACCAAGTGTTTGCTCCGTCCCTCTTCAGAGAGATCGAAGAAATACACATGCGAAAGACACGAATAATCTGCATTCATGTCACAAGAGGGTACTATTCTTACACCCCAGGGTCACGCTAACATACAAGTAGATAAAGAGCAGAGTGATACAACTTTTTTTTAATTGGGTGTTACAGGCAAGGCCGGCATTTATTGCCCATCCCTAGTTGCCCTTGAGAAGGTGGTGGTGAGCTGCCTTCTTGAACCGCTGCAGTCCGTGTGCTGAAGGTGCTTCCACAATGCTGTTTGGTAGGGAGTTCCAGGATTTTGACCCAGTGATAATGAAGGCAATATATGTCCAAGTCAGGATGGCATGTGACTTGGAAGGGAACTTGGAGGTGATGGTGCTCCCATGCACCTGCTGCCCTTGTCCTTCTAGGAGGTGCAGGTTTGAGAGAAACCCACACAAAAGGAAGCCGCTCAGGCCACTTTCACCACTGAACCCAGGCAGGTGCCTAGGTCAGACACGATTTAACACAAATGTTTTTACAAAGAAAATAACCAAAAAGTTGATAAACGTTAGCAATCAAATGGTTAAATCTATCCAAAGACTTAACAGTTCCATCCAGGGCAGAGAGCAGAATGAAACCATTGTAGCAGTACTGTAAGTTACCTATTTTCCAATCCACTGGTCTCCTCATTCCCATACATTGGTAAGAACAAATAGCACTAAGGAATTTCAAAAACTCCAAACCCTTCACTTAATGCAGAGACAAGGAGCCCCCATGTCATTAGAAACAAATGCAAATTCAGACGTGAAATGAAGATTCCAAGTTCAGCTCACTGAACCACAAATGAGGCTTGCTCATTTGAAGACGATTAAAAATAGAAACTTCAAAGTGAGACAACTGATGCCCTGGCCAATATTTATCCCTCAACCAACATTACTAAAAGAAATTATTGTCTGGTCATTATCTCATTGCTGTTTGTGGGATCTTGCAGTGCACAAAATGGCTGCCAAGTTTCCTCCATTACAAAAATCACAACACTTCAAAAGTACTTCATTGATTGTAAAGTACTTTGGGACGTCCTCAGTTCTTGAAAGGCGCTATATAAATGCAAGTTTTTTCTTTCTTTGATATCTAAAAATTGAGGAAAATAAGTTTGAGGTGGGGTACAAGTTCGAGAGTCAGACAGCTTTGTGTAAATACCACAGGCCTTGTGAGATGAGATAAAATCAAAATCCAACATGTGGACCATGAGAAAAAGTCAAACTGAGAAAGCAGTTGCAAGCAAAAAACTGGACTGGAATTATTTGATGGCACAAACTATGGCTACTGTGTTATTCACATTTTAAAACACCCTTGTGCAAAAGGGTATCGTGGTTTTTTTTGAGATGGCCATGGCAATATAAATCATTGGATCTTAGTGTTAATTTAAAATGTTTATTTTATGTCATCCCATCATTATTCACTCCATTATTTTATTAATAACATAGTAAGATCTGATCGTTGCTGGCCAGTTGCTTTCTTGCAGGATTAGGCGTTATCTAGTCACTATTACTTAGGCACTTACTGCCAATGTTTAAGGAGCCTTTATAGCAACGTTAAGTCCTCCGCCGAAGAAAGGGACAAGTCTTCAAACAAGTCAACCAGTTTCTTGGCGCACTAAAGTGAAAGAAACACGACCTATAATTAATACCAAAGGACAAATGAAAGCAGTAATCGATGTGTATTCACAATAATTATTCATCTATACAATTGTAGTCATACATCTGAGCTTTAAACAAAGCAGTTATGAACCTTTGGGCAGAGAAGGCTAAGAAGGGATAGCATGTACACAGCATTTTCCTGTCTTACTGTTAAGCAGGGAGCAGCCACAGGCAGGAAATCTGCTGAGCATCTGAACTGAACATTAGTCACAATAACGGATGTGATTGCAGTAGCTCCCTATGAATAAGGAGGCTAAACACTGCCTTAAGTACCTCACAATGTGGTCGTCAGTAGAGGATGAAGAACTATTAGAGGCAAAACATGGTCGTCTTCCTGGAAATTCCTTAAAAATCAGTGATATTAATTTATAAATATTAGTAAATGGGTCCTAGTGTTTCTTAGAGAAAACCTTCGAGACTTCATCATAGAATTGCATTTTTATTGTTAATTACTCACTCTTTAAGGGACTATGGAACAGAAAAGTGCCAGTAGGACTGTCTATATCAATGGGGTCACCAAGACTGTAACTGCTCCCGTCCCCTTCCTTGTGCGTGAATCAACTGATACTTAGGGGGAAATTTTAACCCCTAGGAACGGCTGGGGACGGATGGAAGGTTAAAATAATAACTTTTTGGAGCGGGACCACGTCTGGGTCTAACCCAGGCAGGTTTGTCTGTGGGTGGTAAGCAGACAGCAGGAAGTCCCGCCCCTACCTAAAGCCGGTGGGCTGATACTTAAAGGAGCCATGTACCCCATTGTGATAGTAGAGATACTTAATATTTTGTGTTTTACAAAAGTAAAATGAATTTAACCTTACCTGTTTGGGTTCCCCATTGTTTCCGATTCACATCAGGTGAATCAGGAGAGCAGACGGGAAGGGCCGGATCCATGAGGTGAGTGCCTTTATTGCACTGCTTGTGGGCCAGGAGGAGCAGGAGTGCTTCATCCAGGCCCAACAAGCTCACCTGGCCCCCAGGACCCCCGCGATCAGCCCCCTCCCCCCCACCCCAGACCCTCCTCCAATGCTGGACCCCCGCCAAAAGTGAACCCCCCCCCACCGCCCCAATCGGCGATCGGCGGGGGGGTGAGGTGAGAAGTCGGCGATCGGGGTGGGGGGTGGGGTGAGAAGTCGCCGATCGGTGGGGGTTGAGAGTTGGCGATCGGGGGGGGGGTTGAGGTGAGAAGTCGGCGATCGGGGTGGGGGGTGAGGTGAGAAGTCGCCGATCGGTGGGGGTTGAGAGTTGGCGATCGGGGGGGGGGTTGAGGTGAGAAGTCGGCGATCGGGGTGGGGGGTGAGGTGAGAAGTCGCCGATTGGTGGGGGTTGAGAGTCGGCGATCGGGGGGGGGTTGAGGTGAGAAGTCGGTGATCGGAGGGGGGGTGAGTTGAGAAGCTGGCGATCGGGGTGGGAGGGCGTTGAGGTGAGAAGTCGGCGATCGGGGGGGGGTCTGAAGTGAGTAGTCGGCAATCGGGGGCTGAGAGTCGGTGATCGGAGGGGGGTGAGAAGTCGGCAAACGGGGGGTGGTCTGAGGTGAGAAGTTGGGGATTGGGGGGGGGTCTGAGGTGAGAAGTCGGCGATCGGGGGGGGTCTGAGGTGAGAAGTCGGCAATCGGGGGGAGGGTCTGAGGTGAGAAGTTGGCGATTGGGGGGGGTCTGAGGTGAGAAGTCGGCGATCGGGGGGGGTCTGAGGTGAGAAGTCGGCGATCGGGGGGGGTCTGAGGTGAGAAGTTGGTGATCGGGGGGGGTCTGAGGTGAGAAGTCGGCGATCGGGGGGGGTCTGAGGTGAGAAGTCGGCGATCGGGGGGGGTCTGAGGTGAGAAGTCGGCAATCGGGGGGAGGGTCTGAGGTGAGAAGTTGGCGATTGGGGGGGTCTGAGGTGAGAAGTCGGCGATCGGGGGGGGTCTGAGGTGAGAAGTCGGCGATCGGGGGGGGGGTCTGAGGTGAGAAGTTGGTGATCGGGGGGTGAGGTGAGAAGTTGGCGATCGGGGGGCGATGTGAGAAGTTGGCGATGGGGGGGGTCTGAGGTGAGAAGTCGGCGATCGGGGGGCGGGTCTGAGGTGAGAAGTCAAGTCGGCGATCAGTGGGGTGAGGTGAGAACTTGGCGATCGGAGGGGGGGGGTCTGAGGTGAGAAGTTGGCGATCAGGGGGGTGAGGTGAGAAGTTGGCGATCGGGGGGGTTGAGGTGAGAAGTCGGCGATCGGGGGGCGGGTCTGAGGTGAGAAGTCAAGTCGGCGATCAGTGGGGTGAGGTGAGAAGTTGGCGATCGGAGGGGGGGGGGTCTGAGGTGAGAAGTTGGCGATCAGGGGGGTGAGGTGAGAAGTTGGCGATCGGGGGGGGTTGAGGTGAGAAGTCGGCGATCGGGGGGGAGTGAGAGCTGGCAATCGGGGAGGGATGAGGCGAGAAGTCGGCGATCAGGGAGGGGGGTGAGGTGAGAAGTCGGCGATCAGGGTGAGGGTGATGTGAGAAGTCGGCGATCGGGGGGGTCTGAGGTGAGAAGTCGGGGATCGAGGTGGGGCATGAGGTGAGAAGTCGCCGATCGAGGTGGGGCATGAGGTGAGAAGTCGGGGATCGAGGTGGGGCATGAGGTGAGAAGTCGGGGATCGAGGTGGGGCATGAGGTGAGAAGTCGCCGATCGAGGTGGGGCATGAGGTGAGAAGTCGGGGATCGGGGGGGTGAGATGAGAAGTCGCCGATCGAGGGGGAGTCTGAGGTGAGAAGTTGGTGATCGGGGGGGGTCTGAGGTGAGAAGTTGGCGATCAGGGGGGTGAGATGAGAAGTTGGCGATCGGGGTGGAGTGAGGTGAGAAGTTGGTGATCGGGGGGGGTCTGAGGTGAGAAGTTGGTGATCGGGGGGGGGGTCTGAGGTGAGAAGTTGGTGATCGGGGGGGGTCTGAGGTGAGAAGTTGGCGATCGGGGGGGTCTGAGGTGAGAAGTTGGTGATCGGGGGGGAGTCTGAGGTGAGAAGTTGGCGATCGGGGGGGTCTGAGGTGAGAAGTTGGCGATCGGGGGGGGAGTCTGAGGTGAGAAGTTGGCGATCGGGGGGGTCTGAGGTGAGAAGTTGGCGATCGGGGGGGAGTCTGAGGTGAGAAGTTGGCGATCGGGGGGGTCTGAGGTGAGAAGTTGGCGATCGGGGTGGAGTGAGGTGAGAAGTTGGTGATCGGGGGGGGTCTGAGGTGAGAAGTTGGTGATCGGGGGGGGGGTCTGAGGTGAGAAGTTGGTGATCGGGGGGGGGGTCTGAGGTGAGAAGTCGGCGATCGGGGGGGGTCTGAGGTGAGAAGTTGGCGATCGGGGGGGTCTGAGGTGAGAAGTTGGCGATCGGGGGGGACTCTGAGGTGAGAAGTTGGCGATCGGGGGGGTCTGAGGTGAGAAGTTGGCGATCGGGGGGGGAGTCTGAGGTGAGAAGTTGGCGATCGGGGGGGTCTGAGGTGAGAAGTTGGCGATCGGGGGGGAGTCTGAGGTGAGAAGTTGGCGATCGGGGGGGTCTGAGGTGAGAAGTTGGCGATCGGGGGGGGAGTCTGAGGTGAGAAGTTGGCGATCGGTGGGGAGTCTGAGGTGAGAAGTTGGCGATCGGGGGGGGTCTGAGGTGAGAAGCTGGCGATCGGGGGGGAGTCTGAGGTGAGAAGTTGGCGATCGGGGGGGAGTCTGAGGTGAGAAGTCGCCGATCGAGGGGGAGTCTGAGGTGAGAAGTCGCCGATCGAGGGGGAGTCTGAGGTGAGAAGTTGGTGATCGGGGGGGGAGTCTGAGGTGAGAAGTTGGCGATCGGGGGGGAGTCTGAGGTGAGAAGTTGGCGATCGGGGGGGAGTCTGAGGTGAGAAGTTGGCGATCGGGGGGGTCTGAGGTGAGAAGTTGGTGATCGGGGGGGGGTCTGAGGTGAGAAGTTGGCGATCGGGGGGGAGTCTGAGGTGAGAAGTTGGCGATCGGGGGGGAGTCTGAGGTGAGAAGTTGGCGATCGGTGGGTGATGTGAGAAGTTGGTGATCGGGGGGGTCTGAGGTGAGAAGTTGGCGATCGGGGGGGGTCTGAGGTGAGAAGTCGCCGATCGAGGTGGGGCATGAGGTGAGAAGTCACCGATCGAGGTGGGGCATGAGGTGAGAAGTCGGCGAACAGGGATCTCGGACATGGGGTGGGGGGGGTGTCGACTGATCGCGGGGGACTGATGGCGGCTGGTAAGCTTATTGGGCCTGGAGGAAACACTCCTGCTCCTTCTACCCCACAAGCAGTGCAATAAAAGCACTTACCTGAATGAACCGGCCCTTCTTGCCTTCTATTACCTGCCGAGAATCATGACCCCCGGGAAAGCCATCCTGCAGACATTCATTAAATTTAAAGTTAATTCTCATTTAGTTAAAAAATTGCTACTTAACATCTCTTAACGACGTTAATTATCACGTTAAATACCCGCCCGCCAGCACTAATTGGGTATGTGGCCTCATCCAGCGTGATCCCCACATACGTCCAAACGTCCCCACGTTAAACCCGGAAACGACGCATTGGAGCCGGGTTGTGGTCGCAATTTAAAAACCTGCAATTTTGACCTCCCACCTGCCCCAACCCACCCGTTCTTGGGAGTTACAATTCCCCCTCCCCCTCCATTACTGTAAATGAGCCTGATGTAGCCAACAACCACAACTTGCATTTAACGTAGGAAAACATCCCAAGGTGCTGCACATTAGATAATCAGACAGAAAGTGACACGAACCATAGAAAGAGATATTAGGACAAGTTGATCAAAAGCTTGGTCAAAGAGGTAAGCTTTAAGTCATAAAGGAAGAGAGAGCGGTAGAGAGGCAGAGAGGTTTAGGGAGGGAACTCCAGAACTTAGGGCCTAGACAGTTGAAAATAATTCCGCCAATGGTGGGGTGAAGGGAGTGGGGGATGCACAAGAGGCCAGAGTTGCAGGAATGCCGAGTTTTTGGAGGGTTGTGGACTGGAGGAGGTTACAGAGATAGGGATGAGCGAGGCCATGGAGGGATTGGCACACAAAGATGAGAATTTTTAAATTGAGGCGTTGCCAGACCGGGAGCCAATGTAGGTCAGCGATAACAGGAGTGATCGATGAACAGGACTTGGTGTGAGTTAGGATACGGGCAACAGAGTTCTGGATGAGCTCAAGTTTATGGAGGGTGGATGGTGGGAGATCGGCCAGGAAAGCATTGGAATCTGGAGGTAACAAAAGCATGGATGAGGGTTTCAGCATCAGATGGGCTGAGGCGGGGCGCAGACGGGCGCAGACGGGCATTATTACAGAGGTGGAAGTAGGTTGTCTTTGTGATGGAGAAGGTCGGAAGCATTGCTCAGGGTCAAATAACACGGCGAGGTTGCGAACAGTCGGGGAAGGGGATGGAAACGCTGGCGAGGGAATGGAGTTTGTGGCAATTCCGAAGACAATGGCTTCAGTCTTCCCAATGTTTAATTGGAGCAAATAGTGGCCCGGTGGTTAATTAGGTGCTAGGTTTTCAACCATGGGGTCCTTGGTTTGAATCTCATCATGAGTAATCTCCTTGAGCAACTTATGTGGGCTCCAGTCTACCCAGCTGGTAAATGAGAACCGGCGTTGCTGGAAAGTGAACAAGAGTCCTGTGGGAAAAGGCTGTTCACTGGGTGCAGGAATTACATACTTCTGGCCACAGGCTGATGAAAGAGGTGATGTGGAGATGCCGGTGATGGACTGGGGTGGACAAATGTAAGGAATCTTACAACACCAGGTTATAGTCCAACAGTTTTATTTGAAAATCACAAGCTTTTGGAGGCTTTCTCCTTCGTCAGGTGAGTGTGGGATTCCATGAAGGTTACCGCATATATAGTCAGAGAACAATGCCTGGTGATTACAGATAATCTTTCCAACTGCCCGTTGTCAAGGCAATTAAAGTGTTCAGAGAGACATTACATACAGGACTACTGAATATACAAACGGTCAGGACCCAAAGACAGAGAGAGAGAGAGAGAGAGAGAAACATCCGAAAGGAAGAGAAAGAGAGAGAATGACCAGTTGTATTAAAAACAGATAACTCCTTTTTCGCTGGTGGGGTTACGTGTAGTGTGACATGAACCCAAGATCCTGGTTGAGGCCGTCCTCATGGGTGCGGAACTTGGCTATCAATTTCTGCTCGACGATTTTGCGTTGTCATGTGTCTCGAAGGCCGCCTTGGAGAACGCTTACCCGAAGATCGGTGGCTGAATGTCCTTGACGGCTGAAGTCACCTACCGCAGGTCTTTAAGTGTTAGCTGCAGTCCTTGCTTAGTTGCAAAAAAACATTGTTTATTTACTTGTCAATCGTGAATCTTCTTTATGATTTAGTTGATTGCCTCTTAGCATTTATTGATTCAGTTATATTGTTAGTTATATTGCTCATCCATCACCCTTGTCCTCGCTGACCTACATTGGCTTTCTGTTCACCAAAGCCTCAAATTTAAAATTTTTAACCTTATGTTCAAATCCCTCCATGGCCTTGCCCCTCTCTATCTCTGTAACCTCCTCCAACCCTACAACCCTCTGAGAGCTTTGTGTTCCTCCAATTCTAGCCGCTTGTGCATCCCCAACTTCCTTCACCCCACCATTGGCAGCCGTGCCTTCAGCTATCTAAGCCATAAGCTCTGGAATTTTCTCCTCTCCTCCTCTCTACCTCTCTCTTCCTTTAAGACGGTGCTTGAAACCTACCTCTTTGACCAAGCTTTTGGTCACCTGTCCTAATGACTCCTTTGGCTCGGTGGTCAATTTTTGTTAGATCCTGCTCCTGTGAAGCGCTTTGGGATGTTTGACTATGTTAGAGGTGCTAGATAAATGCAAGTTGTTGTTGTTGTTGCTAATATTAACATATGATTCAATGCAGCCAATACCTATATCTTATACACCATCTCACTAAATGTGATAAATGTTTGCAGTTTAGTTTGTCCACTAACCAACCTTCTAATTACAACCTTACTGCCGTTTATCTTAGTTTCTCTTGACGAACTTTGGTTCTTAAGTGTGTTTCTTTCCTGACAGATATAAGGATTTCACTGCAGTGCTGCTTCGATCACTGCTTCACATTGACTGTAGCTTGTTATCTGCTTTAGAATTTCAAATTTGGTTTCAATTTGAGCAAGATGGAATCATCTGGGAAAAGGTTATTCCTTATTTCCCCATTAAAAATAGCTGGCAAGTGCACAGGATGCTCCATTATCATCCAGTGATTGTCAATGTTATAGCAAAGTCTAAGTAGATCCATTAAAATCCAATCCCACTTAAGGCCAATAGGAATTGATCTCAGAGGGGCACCATCTGATCAATATCATTAGGCTGGCAAAGGCTCTTTCTTGGTTCAAATCACTCCTTTCATCTCCAAGCAAAGGCTATGTGGAACTATTATCCTTCCATTGGTATCAATGGGGTATATTGTCCAATCTGCAAAGTTCAAGTACAAATGCCTGACACGCCCATGCTGCAATCCTACGTGCACTATTTTTAATGAAAGAACTTGCTTTTATATAGATCTTTTCACGACCTTAGGACGTTCCAAAGCGTTTTACAGCCAATGAAGTATTTTTGAAGTGTAGTCACTGTTGTAATATAGGAAATGCGGCAGCCAATTTGCTCACAGCACGTAATGAGATAATGACCAGACAATCTGATTTAGTGATGTTGGTTGAGGGATAAATATTGGCCAGGACACTGGGGAGAACTCCCCTACTCTTTTTCGAATATTGCTAGGAAATCTTCTACTTCCACCTGAGAAGGCAGACAGTGTCTCAGTTTAACGTCTCATCCGAAAGATGGCACCTCCAACATTGCAGCACTCCCTCAGTACACCACTGGATTGTCAGCCTAGATTTTGTGCTCAAGTCCCTGGAATGGGGCTTGAAGCTAACAATCTTCTGACTCAGAGGCAAGAATGCTACTGCTGAGCCATGGCTAACAGGCGTTTACCCGTTTATTGTGTACAGAGAGGAATGTGATAGAGGTATGTCAAGAGTTTGTATGTGAACTTCGCCTCTCAGGAATGAAACCACAGTGAATGCTGCAGCATTGATTAGTATTGATGCAGCTAAAGCTGTACATATTGGGGCAGAAATCGCTCCCAAAATAACAGAGGAACTCAAGAGCTCGCTCTGTTGTTAGTGGCGAAATGGAAGAGCCAGTTCCGGCGTTTGCACATGTGCAGTGAAACCCGGAAATCCGGAACTTGCTCCTAGTGGTTTGCCGGCGATATGACAACTTCAAATTAAAGGGACATCGCACGCTGCAATCAGGGAAATAATTGAAAAAGTGCAAACTTGCTTTTCTGCCCAGCTGGAAAGTAATTAATTACGCCACCAAACAAGTACGCTTAAAAATACAGGTCTAAACTAATTTTTAACAATGCGGTAAGTCTTATTGACTGCCAAGCAACTAAAAATTAACTTTTAAAAATGTGGAGTCCCTTCTGTCTCTTATTTAATTCAATTATTTCTTTGGCTTTTCATTACAAAAGTTTAAAAATTTTATTTACAATTACATACAGAATACTAGCTTTCAATGAATGAAGTCTGCTTACTTGCTTGAGCAATGCAGACTAAATCTGTGGGCGTGACTTCTCCTCCTGACAGATTTTGTGGCTGTGTCTTCTCCTCTCACAGACTTTCCCAGCGGCGGCAACTCACGCTGCTCAGAGGCTGGGTTGATAGCGCACAATTTTTTTAAAGTTCAATTACAAGCAATTCATGCCACAGAGATCGCTGTAAGTAATTTTGTTAATTTAATTCTCAGGAGAGGTGGTGACCGTTGCCTTGCCGCTCGGAGTGATTTCTGGTCCATCGAGGAAAGGATAGCTGGATTAGTGCAGAGAGTGGGAGAGCAGTCAGTGGTGTTGTAGGAATGAATGAGATCGTGAAGAAGTAGTCAGCGATGCTCAAAAAACAAGTTGAAGGATCTAGCCTGGAAAATGAAGGAGAAGACCTTTAAAGCTGTATCCTCTGGGTTATGACTGGGGTCTGATACGAGCAGAGGACTCACAAATAGATTTGTGGATGTAAATGGAGGAGGGCTGTAATGGCAGTCAAATGGTCTTGGATTTAAGGATAACTAAGGCAAACCAGATTGGTACAGGAGAGATTTCCTGCATCTCAATGGGCAGAATGACTAGATACATTAGGGGAGGGGTCAAGAGTTTGCAAGGTGAACATAACATAAAGGAGAAAATAAATTAAGGCAAAGAAAACAAATGCATTGGGACTAAACTATTCTAAAAAAACATTAAGATTACAATGAAAGATACAGAAAAAGGCAACTGGGCTGATCCCTAGTGTAAAGGGGACTGGGACAAGTGAAGATTGCAGAAACTTGATCTTTATAGTCTGACAAGAATGTGGTCAAAGGGCTCCTCACCTAAGAATGGAAAATATTAAACAGTATACATGAGGTAAATCCACAATGTTATTCAAAATAAGGCAGAGGATAGCCATGGAAATTAATGAAAAGTACATTTAAAAAGGTACCAGGAAAAACATCTTCACTCAAAGAGAGATGACTATTTGAATCACCTAGGGCCAGCCTAGGTTTGTAACAACCTTCTGACTCAGAGACGAGAGTGCTAACACTGAACCACAGCTGACATATGGAGCTTTAGGAATGTTATTTATCTACTCTTCTTCAAGAAGTAATTGTGCTTCAGCAAACTTGGGCCTATTCTCCACAACAACCTCCCTAAATCCCTTGGCTTCTCTATTTCTCTTTCCACCTTTACCTCCTCAAACCCATCCTTTTGACCAAGCCTCTATTAACTCCCCACAAAGGTTTGGTATCCATTCCATTCTTCCTCTATGGAGTGTTATAAAATGCATTAAAGGTACTATATAAATGCCAGTTGTTGTTTGTGTCACAGCCCTCTCATCTTAGATCAAAGCTTTTTATTAACATACATAATTAAGTCTTTTACTCATAGAGCTTTCCAAATAAATTGTAATTTTCATGAGGCAAAAGTTGCAACTTGAGACGTTTCTTTGAAAAAAGCTGCAGCACATGGGATGCAGTAGATAGAAACAAACATTTTTCCAGTGATTGAAGGGTTTAGAATGAGGGAACATAGATATGAGATTAAATATAAGAGATTTAGGGCAGAGAGCACGAGATTCTTTTTAAAGGGTTGTGAGATTGTGGGATGCACTACCAGAGTTAATGATTGAAACAGAAACCATGTCAACATTTAAGAATAGGTTGGATAGGTGGTAGAATGAAAGGAGAATAAAGGGATATGGGAACAGGGCAGGTACCTGAGATTAGGATTTCTGCTCGTGTGGAGAATTAACACCAACACGTTTGGGCCAAATGACCTGTTTCTATGTGTAATTTCTATATGTAACTATATGTAGTTAGTATCACATGATCTTGCACTGATAGTTTTAGCGACTAGTTAATTGATAGCTCATTTCAACAGGTCAACCTTTGTTGCTCGTAGTGTGGGAAGTCTGTCCTCTGTATTTAGAAGTTCATACATAGTCAACCATGACTTGGTGAATCAGGGTTGCTGAAGAGTCTAGAAAAAGGGGACATAGAGATAAGATTAAATGTCAGAGATGTTTAAGTCTTTTGGTGTCATCAGCAACTACCAAGGTCAAATTTGCCAAATGTCTGCCTTTGCTTCCGTTAATCCTTGTTGCTTTGCTAACCTAATATTAAAAACAAAACAAGTGTATTTGTGCCTGGGATAGCCACAAAAATCTCAATCCCCTACCATGGTTAGCATTTAATGAGGCTGCGTCAAAAGCAAAGACAAGTCTAACTGAACATCAGTATGAATCAGGAATTCGGATAGCAACATTTCATCTTGAAACCATAAAGCCTTGTTACAACAGATATTGGGTTATTTGTACTGACGGATTGTCCTTGCTCAGTTTGTCAGGAAGCAGTCTGGGAAGCTTTTCGGATTTTTTTGGACAGAATTCCGGAGAATGAAGAGTACCAGCAATTTGTCAGTATTTGTCAGCGAGAGACTCACTTTCTGTTCCAGATTGGACAGAACTTCAGTGACTCCCAGGAACATCTAATTATGGTTCAGAGGGTAAGGAACGGATTTTGTTCAGAAACAATTTTAAATATGAACTCATTGTAAACATGTTTTACTTCCAGTTTTCCACATTAGTTATAAGTTGCGGCTTACTGTACCCAAATCAACTTTGTTCTGACTTTTAAATATTAAGCTGTTACGAAATGTAGACTAATTAAACATAAGAATTTGAACTGATTTATAGATTATTTCCATTTGGTTCCTACATTTCCCTAAAAGATTAAAAGGTGGTGACAATGTCCCTTTCCTTTACAGAGGCTGGGTATACAAGGTGGTGATCTTCAACTAAGGTAATCAGTAAAACTCACAATGTCCTGCAAACCTACTGGATTAGGCCTACTGTTAGGGCATGTCATGGTTATTCACTTTGTGAAAAGTCCTCAACCATATCACATCAATACACAAAACCTCTGGATATTATTAACTGATGTGGTCCCACACTTTAAAATTGACAATATTCTATAAATGTTAATATGTTCTGACTGTGTAATCGTGATGGGTATGTAAATCCTTGACTGGGGCTGAACAAATAATGCCACAGCTGGGTATTGGCGCAGTCAGACTGAATTGATCATATTTGTATTGTTTATATATGTGGTCCACATTTCATCTCTTCTCTAATAAGAACTAATGAACTAAACAGAGACTACAATGACAGATTTCTAATATGTGCCTCCTTTTCTGTTTGCCGATAAAGTATTCCACTGGATAATCAGCCTAGTGAGATCTCTACACTCACCACAGGTACTATTTCACCTCGACTTTTGATATTTAATATTTGGGATGTGGACTGGAGAACATGAGAAGATAGTAAAAGCAGCAAAAGGCTATCCAGCTTGCCCATAATTTAGACTTTCTTGATATTGCAATACCCTGCTTCTCCCACAGTCTAGGCTTTGACCAGTGCCCCACCCATACTTGAACTGGCTAGTGGGAGGTGTATGAAAGAGACTTGGGAGATGTATGAGAGTGCCAGTGGGAGGTGTATGAGAGAGACTTGGGAGATGTATGAGAGTGCCAGTGGGAGGTGTATGAGAGAGACTTGGGAGATGTATGAGAGTGCCAGTGGGAGGTGTATGAGAGAGACTTGGGAGGTTTATGAATGCCAATTGGAGGTATATGAGTCTATGATTGGGAAGTGTATGAGAGATAATTTGGGATGTATATGAAAATACCAATAGGAGGTATATGAAAGAGAATTGGGAGGTATACAAGCATGACTTTGGAGATGTATGAGTGTACTAATGGGAGGTGTATGAGTGAGACTTGGGAGGTCAATTGGAGGTATATGAAACTATCAATGGGAAGTGTAACAGAGATATTTGAGAAGTACTTGAAAGTACTAATAGCAGGTATATGAGAGAGACTTGGGAGATATAAGAGCATGCCAATGGGAGGTGTATGAGAGAGAGATTTGGATGAAACTCCCTTTGTTATTACCTTTCTCCGTTTAATGCCAGCCCACCATGACAGAGCTCAGATTGGTAACGATCATGTGTGGAATTGCAGCCATGAATCCATGACCTAGTACTCTGTAGTAGACCAAAGTGTGTGTCAGCATGCTGCACCACCTCATCGCCTGAAGATCAAAGTTCAAATCCCTGTTTGGCTGACTTGTGCTTTCTGGTTTTGCCCAGATGGTACTGACATCACGCAAGTGACTGAGCACTTTTGAGAGTGGAGGCCTAACTGACAAGAGGGCAGAAATGTTGACAGGGATTCCATGTTAGGTTGCATCTCGATAGTCTGAGCTGTACCTGTTGACTGGAGATAGATTTTGAAGTGTGTAATTCAACAGGTTGCAAAATAGAAGAAAATATAGGTAAGAATTGTATCTATATATATAGTAGCTGTTGTTACCCAGCTTCTATTGGCAGGCAGACCCGAGATAATCCATAATGATCTGTTCTAGTGAGGTAGTCTGCATTATGGTTCAGCTAAGAACAGACAGAATCTTCAATCAGGTTTGGGTCAGGGGTAGTCTTGGAGCTCCAATCTTTGACCTTCCAGCTAAACAGCGGGCACTCCACTGCTGGTGCAATCAGGCACTGTCACAATACAGCACTTCTTACAACATCAGAGTATCTTGCTACTTGTCTGATTTCTGAACGGTTTAATTTTTTTCAGCGATCCCTGCTCTCTTATTGCCGACAGTTGCATCAATTCCTAATGTTGTGATCTCTAATGAGATTGTGAATGAAACTAAAACTCCCGTTAAGGTAAGACCAGTGAAATTCAACATTATTTATCAATCATATGACTGGACAGTTTACTATAAAATGGTTGTGAACTAGATATGAATAATAATTATACTGAGTTATTAATCAGCTATGGAAGAGCCAGAATTTAAATATTTACAAAATTCAAAGGTGAAGCCAAGACAATACTACCACTAAACGCATACATGCCAAGCAGCATGTGTTTCAATCCATCTGTCCGCTTGTTAGAGTTTCAGAAGAAAAGTAATTCTTTTTCATTGGTTTATATTGACAACCTCGAGCTCCAATCTGTTCAATTGGAAAGTCGGACCAGAAGCTGTGAGAACCAATTAGATCAATTGGAAAGCTGTCCAGAACTGATCAATCAGAGGTTACATTCTCCCAGTGTTGGTTGTACATGTATTTGAGAGAAAAATTAAGATGAGCTGATGGTTTTTGAGAGTCACAGTGTTTTATTAGTGTCTCCACCCCACCAGGAACTTGGTATAATACAGATTTTTAAAACTTTTTATTTTCCTCGAAGGAACTTTCTGGGCTATGTACAGCTGTTGTTTTATGTGAAGGCTTATTTTCTTCAATACTAGTTGCAGCTACTTTTTTAAAGATAAGTAGACTATTCTCCTGGTTTGAATGTTTTAGCATTTGTTTTTTGATCATTCCTATCACTGCACTTATAGAATTGCAACTACTACAGAGTATGCACTGTGCAAAGGAGAAATAAGATAGACAGTGGACTTATTATAGGGTACTAATATAGTCACTACATCAGCAGTGGCTGTATATTAAGAGTTTGCCTTTTGAATAATACATTCTGTGTGATGGAGCATAACATTTCTATTTGTGTTTCAGGATCTGCACGTAACCAACATCATCCCAGAACTGCCATCAGAACAGGTTGTGGAGTTCAGTGTTAAACTCACCAACCAAAATTATAGCATGGAGCTGAGCGACCCTAACTCATTTGAGTACCAGGAACTTACCCGGAGGTTTGAGATTCAGGCAAGTGTAATATAGACATTTGCTGGAAATATCTTTAGGTATTACTAATCGTATGGAACCATTAGCTGCTGAAGGGGGATATTAAATGTGTTTTTGAAAGATGAACAATTTTCTTTGATGTTACTGTTAAAGTCTGGGCTTTTCCCCAATACTTTCCTCTTGTTTCTGGCTAAACCACAGTTTCCATAAGCAGAATATTAGGCACCAAAAGTTTTGATTTTATTCCCTATTGGGTGCAGGCTAGCATAGCCCTGGTCTAACAATTAACTGTGAGTCATGGTAAATCATTTATGGGGGAACATTTGGTCTCCTGTGACCTTAGGAAGCAGTAAAATAATATACTGCCAGCTATTGTTTTCAGGCTAAACTACTATCCAGATTTATATAAAGGTAGAATTATATACAGAACCAGAAAGATCAGGAAGATACTATGTAGTGCAATACATAATGAGAAAATTAGAACCAGTCCATAAAGGGTTAATATACCCTTTTTTAGGAAGCTGCTTATGGTCCTTGGCAAGCAATGGATGAACTTGCTTGTGGTCTATTGGAATGAAATGTTACACTTAGTGTACATGAGTCGCGTGCTCATAGAACCCGAATGTCTTCAGCAGACCTAAAAGCGAGCAGGCAGAACCATGACATTTATCTCATGGAATCACTTTTATCTAAAATGCTGTTGATCAACAAAGTGCTAATGACTTGTCACTTCTGGCTCCCTGATATAAAATAAACTGCTTGCTTTTCTACCTGATAGCAATTGGAAATTCTACTTCATCTGTGTTCATCAGCCAAAGCACTCTTTATCCCAGTTGATGTCAGAACAGAAGCATTTGAATTTATCTGAGAGTGACGATCACTCAACCTCCATTTTGGAAACTCAGTGAAGGGAGAACAGCTTCCATTTACATAGAATTTACATCACAGAAACAGGCCATTTGGCCCAACTGATCTGTGCTGGTGTTTATGCTCCATACAAGCCTCTGTTCACCCTACGTCATCTCACCCTATCAGCATATCCTTCTATTCTTTTCTCCCTCATGTACTCCCTCATGTACTTAACTAGCTTCCCCTTAAACGCATCTATGCTATTCGCCTCAACTACTCCATGTGGTGACAAGTTCCACATTCTAACCACTCTCTGGGTAAAGAGGTTTCTCCTGAATTCCTTATTGGATTTATTAGTGACTATCTTATATTTATGACCCCTAGTTTTGGATTCCACAACAAGCCGAAACATTTTCTCTATGTCTACCCTATCAAACCCCTTCATAATGTTAAAGACCTTTATTAGGTCACCCCACAGTCTTCCCTTTTCCAGAGAAAAGAGCCCCAGCCTGTTCAATCTTTCCTGATAGTTCTAATCTCACAGGAACAGTAGTAGGCCATTTGCTCATCGAGCCTGTTCCGTCGTTTAATGAGATCATGGCTGATCTGTGACATAACTCCATATACACACCTTAGCCCCATATCCCTTAATATCTTTGGCTAACAAAAATCTATCATTTTTTTAAAAATTCCTTCATGGGATGTGGGCTTTGCTGGCAAGGCCAGCATTTATTGCCCATCCCTAATTGCCCTTGAGAAGGTGGTGATGAGCCGCCTTCTTGAACCGCTGCAGTCCGTGTGGTGAAAGTTCTCCCACAGTGCTGTTAGGTAGGGAGTTCCAGGATTTTGACCCAGCGACGATGAAGGAACGGCGATATATTTCCAAGTCGGGATGGTGTGTGACTTGGAGGAGAAGGAGCAGGTGGTGTTGTTCCCATGTGCCTGCTGCCCTTGTCCTTCTAGATGGTAGAGCTTGCGGGTTTGGGAGGTGCTGTCGAAGAAGCCTTGGCGAGTTGCTACAGTGCATCCTGTAGATAGTACACACTGCAGCCACAGTGCGCTGGTGGTAAAGGGAGTGAATGTTTAGGGTGGTGGATGGGGTGCCAATCAAGCGGGATGCTTTACCCTGGATGGTGTCAAGCTTCTTGAGTGTTGTTGGAGCTGCACTGATCCAGGCAATGGAGAGTATTCCATCAAAATCCTGACTTGTGCCTTGTAGATGGTGGAAAGACTTTGGGAAGTCAGGAGGTGAGTCACTCGCCACAGAATACCCAGCCACTGACCTGCTCTTGTAGCCACTATATTTATGTGGCTGGTCCAGTTAAGTTTTTGTTCAAACCCCATGATGTTGATGGTGGGGGATTTGGCGATGGTAATGCCGTTGAATGTCAAGGAGAGGTGGTTAGACTCTCTCTTGTTGGAGATTGTCATTGCCTGGCACTTGTGTGGCACGAATGTTACTTGCCACTTATCAGCCCAAGCCTGGATGTTGTCCAGGTCTTGCTGCATGCGGGCACGAACTGCTTCATTATCTATGGGGTTGCGAATGGAACTGAACACTGTGCAATCATCAGCGAACATCCCAATTTCTGACTTTATGATGGAGGGAAGGTCATTGATGAAGCAGCTGAAGATGGTTGGACCAAGGACATTGCCCTGAAGAACTCCTGCAGCAATGTCCTGGGGCTGAAATGATTGGCCTCCAACAACCACTACCATCTTCCTTTGTGCTCGGTATGACTCCAGCCACTGGAGAGTTTTCCCTCTGATTCCCATTGACTTCAATTTTACTAGGGCTCCTTGGTGCCACACTCGGTCAAATGCTGTCTTGATGTCAAGGGCAGTCACTCTCACCTCACCTCTAGAATTCAGCTCTTTTGTCCATGTTTGGACCAAGGCTGCAATGAGGCAGAACCCAAACTAAGCATCGGTGAGCAGGTTATTGGTGAGTAAGTGCCACTTGATAGCACTGTGGACAACACCTTCCATCACTTTGCTGATGATTGAGAATAGACTAATGGGGCGGTAATTGGCCGGATTGGATTTGTCCTGCTTTTTGTGGACAGGACATACCTGGACAATTTTCCACATTGTCGGGTAGATACCAGTGTTGTAGCTATACTGGAACGGTTTGGCTAGAGGCACGGCTAGTTCTGGAGCACAGGTCTTCAGCACCACATCCAGGATGTTGTCGGGCCCATAGTCTTTGTTGTATCCAGTGCACTCAGCCATTTCTTGATATCACGTGGAGTGAATCGAATTGGCTGAAGACTGGCTTCTGTGATGGTGGGGATATCGGGAGGAGGCCAAGATGGATCATCCACTCAGCACATCTGGCTGAAGATGGTTGCAAACGCTTCAGCCTTGTCTTTTGCATTCACGTGCTGGACTCCGCCATCATTGAGGATGGGGATGTTTTCAGAGCCTCCTCCTCCCGTTAGTTGTTTAATTGCCCACCACCATTCACGACTGGATGTGGCAGGACTGCAGAGCTTTGATCTGATCCGTTGATTGTGGAATTGCTTAGCTCTGTCTATAGCATGTTGCTTCCGCTGTTTGGCATGCATGTAGTCCTGTGTTGTAGCTTCACCAGGTTGGCACCTAATTTTTAGGTATGCCTGGTGCTGCTCCTGGCATGCTCTTCTACACTCCTCATTGAACCAGGGTTGATCCCCTGGCTTGTTGGTAATGGTAGAGTGAGGAATATGCCAGGCCACGAGGTTACAGATTGTGCTGGAATACAATTCTGCTGCTGCTAATGGCCCACAGCGCCTCACGTATGCCCAGTTTTGAGCTGCCAGATCTGTTCTGAATCTATCCCATTTAGCACGGTGGTAGTGCCACACAACACGTTGGATGGTGTCCTCAGTGTGAAGACGAGACTTCGTCTCCACGAGGACTGTGCGGTGGTCACTCCTACCAATACTGTCATGGACAGGTGCGTCTGCGACAGGTAGATTGGTGAGGACGAGATCAAGTAGGTTTTTCCCTCACGTTGGTTCGCTCACCACCTGCCGTAGGCCCAGTCTGGCAGCTATGTCCTTCAGCACTCGGCCAGCTCGGTCAGTAGTGGTGCTATCGAGCCACTCTGAGTGACAGACATTGAAGTCCCCCACCCAGAGTACATTCTGTGCCCTTGCTACCCTCAGTGCTTCCTCCAAGTGGTGCTCAACATGGAGGAGGACTGATTCATCAGCTGAGGGAGGGCGGTCGGTGGTGATCAGCAGGAGGTTTCCTTGCCTATGTTTGACCTGATGCCATGAGATTTTATTGGATCCAGTCAATGTTGAGGACTCCCAGGGCCACTTCCTCCTGACTGTATATCACTGTACCGCCACCTCTGGTGGGTCTGTCCTGCCGGTGGGTCAGGACATACCCAGGGATGGTGATGGAAGAATTTGGGACGTTGGCTGAAAGGTATGATTCTGTGAGTATGGCTATGTCAGGCTGTTGCTTGACTAGTCTGTGGGACAGCTCTCCCAATTTTGGCACAAGTCCCCAGATGTTCGTGAGGAGGACTTTGCAGGGTCGACTGGGCTTGGTTTGCCTTTGTTGTGTCTGGTGCCTAGTGGTCCGATGCCGGGTGGTCCGTCCGGTTTTATTCTTATTGTGACTTTCTGTAGCGAGATTGTACAACTGAGTGGCTTGCTAGGCCATCTCAGAGGGTGATTGCTGTGGGTCTGGAGTCACATATCGGCCAGACCGGGTAAGGACGGCTGGTTTCCTTCCCTAAAGGACATTAGTGAACCAGATGGGTTTTTACGACAATCCGGTAGTTTCATGGCCACCATTACTGATACTAACTTTTTTTTCTTCCAGATTTTATTCAATTAATTGAATTTAAATTCCCCAGCTGCCATGGCAGCTCAGATTTAAAATTAACAATTGAACTAGCATCAACTACCATTTGCGGAAGAGATTTGCAAGTTTCTACCACCCTTTGCGTGTAGAAGTGTTTCCTAACTTCGCTCCTGGAAGTCCTGGCTCTAATTTTTAGGCTATATCTCCTAGTCCTAGACTCCCCAACCAGCGGAAATAGTTTCTCTCTATCTACCCTATCAGTTCCCCTTAACATCTTGAAAACTTTGATCAAATCACCCCTTAATCTTCTAAATTCCAGGGAATACAACTCTAGTTTGTGTAATCGCTCCTTAGTTAACCCTTGGAGTCCAGGTATCATTCTAGTAAATCTACGCTGCACTCCCTCCAAGGCCAATATATCCTTCCTAAGGTGCAATGCCCAGAACTGAACTCCAGGTGTGGTCTAACCAGGCTTTCTATAGCTGTAGCATAACTTCAAGCCCCTTGTATCATCCTTGTGAATCTTTTTTGCACCTTCTCCAGTGCCTCGATATCCTTTTTGTGATATGGAGACCAGGACTATGCACAGTACTCCAAGTGTGGTTGGTACTTAAAATAAATATCTACAAAATAAAAACTGAAGTTCCTGTGTTCCTCACAATCATGTTATAAAGGTGTTTTTCATGCTTATTATTTCTTGGTCTAGCTGTTAGCATACCTAGTGTAAAGTTGCAGGATATAATAGGGTATAGGTATTTGGGAAAAGTAAACTGGAAGGCCGGAAACCCATTAATTTAAGTTATTCGTGCCTCCAGACGGCTTAGTGGGTAAATGTACTGCCTGGTACAATATTGAGCCACACAGACCAGAAAGGTCCCAGGTTCAATCGATCGTCTTTGCCTTTGTTACCGCTAGACTTGACTATTCAAATGGTCTCCTGGTTGGCCTCCCATCTTCTACCCTCCATAAACTTAAGCTCATCTAAAACTCTGCTGCCCTTATCCTAACTTGCAACAAGTCCCGTTCACCCATCACCCCTGTGCTCACTGACCTGCATTGGCTCCCGATCCGGGAACGCCTCAATTGTTTTCAAATCCCTCCGTGGCCTTGCCCCTCCCTATCTCCGTAACCTCCTCCAGCCCTGCAACCCTCCGAGATCTCTTTGTTCCTCCAATTCTTGCCTCTTGCGCATCCCCGATTTTCATCACTTCACCATTGGTGGCTGTGCCTTCAGCTGCCTAGGCCCTAAGCTCTGGAATTCCCTCCCTAAACCTCTCTGCCTCTCTACCTCTCTCTCCTTAAAACCTACCTCTTTGACTAAGCTTTTCGTCACCTGTCCTAATATCTCCTTATGTAGCTCTGTGTCAAACTTTGTTTGATAATCGCTCTAGTGATGTACCTTGGGATGTTTTATTACATTAAAGATATTATAATAAATGCAAGTTGTTGTTGTTGAGTTAGCTGATCACAGCCACAATTGGCCTCACGCCTGGGCTAGGGAGGGGGAAAAAAGGACCCGAATGTATATGTTTGTTGAGGTCAGGATTGGACTTGGTTGCTGTGCCCTCCCACTAACAAACACTTCACAGATAATCATTGTCTAGACTCACATATGAAGAGTGAGCACTCGGTTGAGAAACCAGAGGACAAGTGCACCTATGGAACTGTACCTCAGCATGTGTCATCTCCTTTAGTAAAGGAAGATCAGGGGAAACAAACAGAAATGTGAAAAAAACAATTATGTTTGTGGCTAATGTATTCATTGTAATTTAGGGAGTTTTAAAATATTAATTCTTGGAATAGGGGTGTCATTGGAAAGATCAGCATTTAATGTCCATTCCTAGTTGCCCTTGAGAAGTTGCTGATGGGCCTTCTTCTTGAACTGCTGCAGTCCGTGTGGTGCGGTGCTCTCACAGTGCTGTTAGGTAGGGAATTCCAGGATTTTGACCCAGCGACGATGAAGGAACAGCGATATATATCCAAGTCTGGATTTGTGTGGGATTTGGAAGGGAACTTGGACATGGTGTTGTTCCCATGCACCAGCTGCCCTTGTCCTTCTAGGTGGTAGAGGTCGTGGGTTTGGAAGGTGCTGCCGAAGAAGCCTTGGCGAGTTGCTGCAGTGCATCCTGCAGACAGTACACACTGCAGCCACGATGCGCCGATTGTTGAGGGAGTGGATATTTAAACTATGAGGAAAGTAAGGCTGTCATTACACCAGCATTTTTTCTTTCTGGTGAAGTAATTTCAGCTGTAAAATGGTTCAAAAGCAGCAGTATAACTCAGCCACCACATCCTGATCTGACTCCCATGTGCACTGACGCTGATAGATGTGTGACCACCTGTTGCAGGTTGTCTTGTGCTTTGCACCAGGTGCAGTATAACTCAGCCCAGAGTGAAACCACATTTTAAAAACGACCCAGGCAGTCCAATGGGCAGCCTTTATAAACTTGGTATGTAATCTTTCTAGCGCTGAGAGTGCTACTCTCTCCTGACATTAAAAAATAGCAACTTGAGGGGAGCAGAATGAGCTCAATGTGATTACAGCGAGGTGCAGTTAGCAGTATAACTCAGGTCTAATGGCTGTGCATCACAGTCTGTAGGAACAACTCTGAGGCCAGTGTCGATAGTGCAACTGCAGCCTGAAAGAAAGAAGAAAGGAAGAATTCGGAGTGGAATCTCACAAAGTCTGTCAGGAATTATGTTTTAATATATTATAAAACAAATGTAATGGGTTTTCTGTCATGGGAAAGGAGTTTAAAAAATCCTCAATTTCCTTTTGTTAACACCTATGTTCCTTAAAGGGAACTGTTCGATTTTAGGCAGTGCCTGCCCATTTCAACCACACTGGAATTAACTTTCTAAAATCTGTGCAAGAAGTTTTGCCTGGGGATTACTTTGAGCAAAAGCTGAAATTACATGTCAAGTGTATTGATCAGAAATTAATCCTCAGCCAAAACTATCCAAAGATGCTTCAGAACGTCCCACATCATTGTGGCCCATGCCCTTCAATCAAAATGTGGCTGGCAACAAGCCATTGAAGGAGTAGATAGGATGAATTTCAAAATCTGACATTGCTTGTATTAAAAGCAAGGATTAAACCATAATTGGTCACGGAACATCAATGGGTTTGGAGAGTGTCTGGCTGGGAATAAACTGTATACTGACGAGGCGTTCCCCCCAATGGGTTAGTAGGTAAACAATACACGTGTTGTAGGCATGCAGACCACAGAGGTCCAGGCTTGGTGTTGAGTTAGCTGATCTCATCCAGGGTAGCAGTAATAGCAATGGGTGTGAAGTAGAGTAAGTAATTCTCCTACACAACTACAGTGGTGTGTACTTGGCAGTTTACAGGTCTAGAATGTCACTGCTGAAAGGAGGGATACCTTTAGCAAGCCCCTGTTAAAGAGATTGCTGTTTTTAATTGCATTGTTACTTACCCTGAAGCAGTGCAGTTTGGGGGGTTAGGCAGGAGAATTATCACATTTTTTGTTGTCTCTTATTAATCACCGAATCAGAATGGAACATTTTGCACGTTCCTACTGAGTAAGGGTGAAAATCCCTTCATTTGAAGAGGTGTCTTTAGTCAGAGAATGGTGAGAAGGTGGAACTTGCTACCACATGGAGTAGTTGAGACAAATAGCACAGATGCACTTAAGGGAAAGTTAAATAACTACATGAGAGAGAAAGGATTAGAAGGATATGTTGACAGGATGAGATGAAGTAAGGTGGGAGGCAGCTCATGTGGAGCATAAACACTGGCATATACTTGTTGGGCCGAATGGCCTGTTTCTGTGCTATAAATTCTATGTAATTCTATGTAATACTATGGGGATGATTTTAAACCCCAAGAACGGGTGGATTGGGAGCGGGTGGGAGTTTAAAATAGTTGGTTTTTTTGGGTCGCAACCGCAAAATTTTCAGACTTTGCATTCCCAGTGGGAAGCCTGTATAGAATCATAGAATCATAGAATCATAGAAGTTACAACATGGAAACAGGCCCTTCGGCCCAACATGTCCATGTCGCCCAGTTTATACCACTAAGCTAGTCCCAATTGCCTGCACTTGGCCCATATCCCTCGATACCCATCTTCCCCATGTAACTGTCCAAATGCTTTTTAAAAGACAAAATTGTACCCGCCTCTACTACTGCCTCTGGCAGCTCGTTCCAGACACTCACCACCCTTTGAGTGAAAAAATTGCCCCTCTGGATCCTTTTGTATCTCTCCCCTCTCACCTTAAATCTGTGCCCCCTCGTTATAGACTCCCCTACCTTTGGGAAAAGATTTTGACTATCGACCTTATCTATGCCCCTCATTATTTTATAGACTTCTATAAGATCACCCCTTAACCTCCTACTCTCCAGGGAATAAAGTCCCAGTCTGTCTAACCTCTCCCTGTAAGTCAACCCATCAAGTCCCGGTAGCATCCTAGTAAATCTTTTCTGCACTCTTTCTAGTTTAATAATATCCTTTCTATAATAGGGTGACCAGAACTGTACACAGTACTCCAAGTGTGGCCTCACCAATGCCCTGTACAACTTCAACAAGACATCCCAACTCCTGCATTCAATGTTCTGACCAATGAAACCAAGCATGCTGAATGCCTTCTTCACCACCCTATCCACCTGTGACTCCACTTTCAAGGAGCTATGAATCTGTACTCCTAGATCTCTTTGTTCTATAACTCTCCCCAACGCCCTACCATTAACGGAGTAGGTCCTGGCCCGATTCGATCTACCAAAATGCATCACCTCACATTTATCTAAATTAAACTCCATCTGCCATTCATCGGCCCACTGGCCCAATTTATCAAGATCCCGTTGCAATCCTAGATAACCTTCTTCACTGTCCACAATGCCACCAATCTTGGTGTCATCTGCAAACTTACTAACCATGCCTCCTAAATTCTCATCCAAATCATTAATATAAATAACAAATAACAGCGGACCCAGCACCGATCCCTGAGGCACACCGCTGGACACAGGCATCCAGTTTGAAAAACAACCCTCGACAACCACCCTCTGTCTTCTGTCGTCAAGCCAATTTTGTATCCAATTGGCTACCTCACCTTGGATCCCATGAGATTTAACCTTATGTAACAACCTACCATGCGGTACCTTGTCAAATGCTTTGCTGAAGTCCATGTAGACCACGTCTACTGCACAGCCCTCATCTATCTTCTTGGTTACCCCTTCAAAAAACTCAATCAAATTCGTGAGACATGATTTTCCTCTCACAAAACCATGCTGACTGTTCCTAATTAGTCCCTGCCTCTCCAAATGCCTGTAGATTCTGTCCCTCAGAATACCCTCTAACAACTTACCCACTACAGATGTCAGGCTCACTGGTCTGTAGTTCCCAGGCTTTTCCCTGCCGCCCTTCTTAAACAAAGGCACAACATTTGCTACCCTCCAATCTTCAGGCACCTCACCTGTAGCGGTGGATGATTCAAATATCTCTGCTAGGGGACCCGCAATTTCCTCCCTAACCTCCCATAACGTCCTGGGATACATTTCATCAGGTCCCGGAGATTTATCTACCTTGATGCGCGTTAAGACTTCCAGCACCTCCCTCTCTGTAATATGTACACTCCTCAAGACATCACTATTTATTTCCCCAAGTTCCCTAACATCCATGCCTTTCTCAACCGTAAATACGCGTCAAGATTAAATCCGGAAATAAAGCTGGGTTGCAGTCGTGACCCAAAAAACAACTATTTTCAAATCTCACCCACCCCTAACCCACCCATTCTCAGGGTTTACAATCACCCCCTATGTGTCAGGGGCTCTGGGACAGTGTTTCATCCTGATTCAGTTACAATAGTGAGCCCTGTACTGGAGACTGAGTAAGGCACAATGGTATATTTGCTATGAACCTTCCATCCCAGTTCCACTAGTCCATGTTAACTGTCCCTCCTTCAGTACTTACGACCTAACATGGAATGCACTGTAACACTGCAACAAACTGCCTCAGCAATATGAGCTAGGTATAGTCCACAAGTTGCAGAATACTCAAAATAGCACAGTAGACATCAACATTGAACACGCTGTGTTGCTTCTCAAATTATCTAATAGTTCAAATTTATGTCTCAAAGTATTATTTCCTTTGCAGATGCAGAATCTTTTTGAAATCCTCCCAGGATTCAAAGAAATTCGGGTGTTAGGGTTCAGGTGGGTAAACAAAAGAATTAATCTTTGTGCTTATTACAGTGATAGCAGTGTACAAGATCAAGGATAGCTCTTTGTCACACACCCTCAGTTTAGAGCCTTCCTATATGTAACTGTCTTCCAAAATAAACACAGCTCCATGAGTTTGAAATGTTCAATATATCTCAAAGTCTTTGCTCATAAAAGCTCAGTCCAAGGAAGACCCTATCCTGGACCTTCCCGGTTAGTGGTCGGTGTGAGATGAGTGGAGGCGGGCTTAATGAGGGATCCAGTAAACATCACCACACACGCTTAACTGCCCCCACATTTGATATTATTGACCTACAGAACTGGATCCAGGTTAGTTTCAATTTCATCTCATTTCCACCCAAAGGAGACTCTGCAGGCCATCGATGATCATGGGTCTCCTCCAAACTACGAAGAGTCTGAGATTGTCATCTAGAAACTGGATTGAACTGGAAATAGGAAGCACTCTGTTTTCCAAATGATGTTGAACTTTCCTCTTCAAATTCACAATCTTACACACTCTTCCTTCTCCCCACTGTATTAAAATCAAAACTATTTACACAGCCTCCTATTAGCTCATTCTTTGCCAGGACCTCAAAACACTGGGAGTCCTTACTTCCTGTCTTTCCTTCCTCCTAAATATCCAGGGATTTAAAAACTCATGGTAACCATCACCTAATCAATGCCTCCTAGTCTCCCTCACTTACCAAGGTCTCTTTTACCCTTTTCAAATTTGGTGGTCTCCTGCTCTGTGAGCCTTGGTCCTTCAATTTAAATTCTCATTTTTTAAAATTATATGTGCTGTGCTCTACTGTGTTATATATTGCAAGGTAATTATGGTTTTAAAGGGGAAGTACATTCTACTGAATTGCCCATAATTCCATGTGTTATAAAGGGAGGTGTCAGTATACTTTTTGGTGTGTCTCAGTCACCTCCTAATAATATATCTCATACTTTAGAATTGTTGGTTAGAGGTAGCCTGGAGGCAGACATTTTGTGCTCCCTTCAATACATCATGAAGTTCCGTCCCAGTCACAGTGAATGGTGACAGTAGGTAATGGAGGCCACTCCCCATTCATGATGTCACAGGAGGGAGAGTGCCACACAATAGGAAGAAATTAGTCCCACCGTCATGCCCGATTTCTGGGCACAAATTAGGAATTGGAGGGGCCAATTTCTGGGAGTAATCTCCTGTGCCCAATCGTCCTCTCCCTCCTCCCGCCCCCCCCACAAGAAGTGTGGCAGCCGCTGACTTCCGAGTACCCGGGGAACCCTTCTATCACAGGTGTGAGCCCCCTTGAATATGCTAATCAGGGGCCTAAGGCCTAAGCCCGTGCCAAATTCGGCAAAAACTGGGCAGAGCAAGCGCTGCACATGATCCGCTCAGTTATTCCGGTTCCACAACGGCCTAACCAGAGGCCACCGAAGAACAGGTAAGCTTTCGTTTTTGTACCTACCTTAACGTGGAGCCAGGAGAAGTAGGAGTGGTCCTCCTGGCTTCACAGCAATACTACAGGCTGCTCTTGGTCCATGTTGGCCTCCAACACCTCCCCTCTCCGGATTTCTTTGCGGCCGGCTCCATGTGGAAGCTAGCCGAATTTTCCAGGGCTCCAACCAGCGAGCCACATTGGAACATATGATTGATGTCCACAATTTGCTGGTCTTATGTAGATGAGGCCCAAGGCCCAATTTCCAACGATCCTCGGGCCTTCACTTTCTAATGTGCCATCATTTCTGAATTGTCACCTATTTTTACTTCATCATTTATTTTCCAGTATATTTGCATCAGATTAAATTGATGGTTTATGATAGGCCAGAACTTCTGGGGCCTAAAACAGCTCCTGAATCTTGAGGATAAATTGGCCGGACCTCACACCTTCCCAGTCATCGGCTAAGTTTTCACCTTTATAAAATTTACCTCAGCTTGAAACATCTACATGGGGTGACAGAGACACCTGTAATCGTGCACTAATTTTCCTTTGTGATATTTGAGATTAATGAGGCAACTGAATAGAATATACTTCCCCTTTAACAAAACTGAATGTGAACATGATTGAGTCAATGGCAGTAAGTTGAACGCTTGCCAATAGTGTAAAGCGAGTGATATCAGATCGGCCACCCGTTATACACCTCTCCTGATAAATCAGATCCAATATCACCTGTTTTACACCATCAGCATAAGTTCAAATTGGCCCCATTATGAGTGTGTTATTTTATTTTAAAAAGGAAGCATTTCCCAGATTAGTGTAATTGTACGAAATGGTACAAAGGTGCTTCAGCCTTTATACCACTTAAATATTTCCTATTAACCGGATCTGAATAATTAGAATGGTAGCGAGTCAATCACTTTAGGTTTTCTATATTAAGTCTACTGAAATAACACCTGGTTTCTTAAACATCTGCTTTCATGACGACATTCTTCTTAAAGGGGCACTGTCTTCATGAAAAATTGGCATACCTTTCTTTGGGGAGGGAGAAGTACCATGGGGGCAAGGCATCATTCTTGTCATGACATCCTGTGCAAGTGACCCAGTGATACGTATATCATAAGCTGGTGATTTGCCCTCCCACTTTACAAAGCACCTGGCACATTCAAATTTCTGAACAGCAGGGATTCAGGATGTGAAGAAAGGAGGAACTTGCATTTATATAGCGCCTTTCACAACTCTAGAATGTCCCAAAGCGATTTACAGCCAATTAAGTACTTTTGAAGTGTAGTTACTGTTATAATGTAGGAAACACGGCAGCCACCCTGCACACAGCAAGCTCCCAGGTTGAGGGATAAATATTGGCCAGGTCACCGGTCAAAACTCCCCTGCTCTTCAAAATAGTGCCTTGGGATCTTTTATATCCACCTGAGAGGGCTGTCGCGCCCTCTGTTTAACGACTCATTCGGAAGACACCTCTGACAGTGCAGCACTCCTCTGTACTGCACTGGAGTGTCAGCCTAGATTTTATGCTGAAGTCTCTGGTGTAGGACTTGAAGCCACAACCTTCAGACTCAGAGGCGAGAGTGATACTATTGAGCCAAAGCTATCACCATGGCTCTACTGATTAATGTAGAGGCATCTCGGTAAGGAGGCACACCCTCCCATCCACTATCTGTATGAACAGTCTGTAACCCAGGGACACTGGCTCAGATCCTGCCCTTTCCCCCACGAGAATTCTAGTTTCCCCATTCCCCTAGACTTTCAGATCCTGGACATTGCCTGTTACTAGATGATCTTTTTGGTTGAGGTTGAAACTACTTCAATAGGAAAATCTTGGGATAGCATTGAGACACTATTGAGTAGTAATAATGTTGGGACTCCGCTGGTCTGCTATTGTCCTCAAGTAGACTTAGGGTTAGTGCACCCATTTCTCATCCAGAGAGATTTGACTTCTTATTCCTTCTACCTCAGGTCGTTAGTCCCTTTTGTTCTTACTATACTTGAACTATTTACTGGTAACCTTGCCCTGACCTTAGTACATTCACCAGTTTCAAAATGAGAACCACAATCTATTCTTCAGTACAATGAACCTTTGCAAGAAAAAACTCAGAAGAAAATAGAACTTATAAAGCCCTTGAATTACTAATTTTCAAACATTGTTTGTGTCTGGGATTTGAGTTTTAATTAGCTTAATGAATAAGATATCAACTCAGTACTGGCAAATAGGTGAATTCAAATTTAAGTTTGCACAGGACTTTATCTCAAAGCCTCTTATTAATCCCTCTCAGCCTTTGGGGTTTGGAATAGAAAGAAAGAAAAAGAAAGTAAGAAAGAAAGAACATTTAAATCGCACCTTTCACAACCTCAGAACCTCCCAAAGCGATTCAGTCAATGAAATACTTTTGAAGTGTAGTCACTGTTGTAATGTAGAAAAATATATCAAATAATGAAGTCCACATCCATTAAAAAAAAGACTGTTTAGATTCAACTCTGTTACTGTTTGAGAAACATTAACCATCTCCAGGTTGCTTGCAAAGGCTGTATGTGCGCTGTGTTCTGTGGGATTGATGGTTGAGCAGCAATCAACTCCCAGTGTTGTGAATGTTTTCTGTGAACATGGATGAATGCTCGATGTTCAAAAGGTACTGACAGGGATCGTCAAGCAATCGAGAATAAATGCTACAACTATATGGACAAATTTTGAGGTTAGACAATTAAGGACCTAGCAGATACTAAAAGCAAAGTGTTGTGTATGCAGTTAATGTAGTTGAAAGCCTGACTGTGTCCAAATTAATGTCATCAAAAAGCTCATATCCAAAACCAGCCCTGCTCCACATATTGGCACAATCCTGGTTTCCCTGTGCTCCAACCATATTAGGCCCCACAGGCTGTAAATTAAACTGTAGATCTTTTTTTCTGTAGTAAGGTATTAATCAAACACTTAATCAAACACAGTCGTGAATTATTTTTCTTTCAGTGTGGACAGTCTTGTGATTCGTTTTGCTGCGATCTTTGATAAAAGGGCCACGACACTGAGTGACATTCAGAACGAAGTCCTAAACATCGGTTCCAATAAAGTCGAGAATGGAGAAATGCTGTTTGAATCACAAGAGATCCCAGAGAAACCAGTGGTCACCATAACGGTGACCAGATTTCAGAACATGGTTGCCATGGCACTGCTCAATGACACTTCTCTTTCAATGGATCCAAGTTCACTTCAGTTTGCTCAAGGTAATTTGACATCTTATTCAAGCGGGTAACCATTCTTGGCTGGCTTCATCTCATATGACCACTTATGGCAATTATCCTGACAGGTTTCAATTTTCTAAAGTTTTATATTGTTTTAGGAAGAGTACTAGATTTTGCTGATACATGTCAGCAAGCAGATGTTTAGCTGTATCCTGACTTTATCCGCTTGTCACAGTTGGTGGCACTCCCACCTCTGAGTCAGAGGTGCCTCACTACAGACTTGAGAATGTAATCTAGGTTGATACTTCAGTTCAGTACTGAGGGAGTGCTGCATTGTTGGATGGTACCATCTTTCAGGTGAGCTTTAATCCACAACCCCGTCTGCCTGTTCAGATTGATGTAAAAATAGTATAGCACATAGCAAAGAGGAGCTGCGTTCTCCTGGTGTCCTTGGCAAACATTCTTCCCTCAACCAATACCACCAAAAACAGATTATCTAGTCATTCACTTATGTGCTGCTTGTGGGAGCTTGCTGTGTGCAAACTGAATGCCATGCTTGCCTACCTAACAACAGTTACTACTCTTCAAAGAATTGTGCTCTAACTTGAGGGTTGAGGGGGATGCTTGGAAGTAGAAGAGAGGTTAGAAGAGGTTGTGGAATGGTGGAGACTGACAGGAAGTGAGGCTGCTCCCAAAACAACACAGAGTGAGATGGACCCTGAGAGAGACCTCTGAGCTGGAGCACTGGGGCAAGTTGGAGCCATCAAGGCGAGCCATGCTGGGATCAAAGAGAGCAAGTGGAGAACAGCTGCAGCACATGAGAGGACCTGGAAGGGTGGGGAACAGAGGTTGGGCAGAATGAGTACAACACCAACAAGGTGGAGTAGTAACAAAGGGGTGAGAGGGTTTCATTTTCTTTTCCAACAATGGGTGGTTCAAGGTGTCCCATGACAAGCATGGACTATACAGTCATGGAGTCATAGAATCATAGAATGATACAGCACAGAAGGAGGCTATTTGGTCCATCGTGTCTGTGCCGGCACTTTGAAAGAGCTATCCAATCAATGTCACACTCCCCTGCACATCCCTTCAGTCTGAAAAACAACCGTTCACCACTAATCTCTGCTTTCTGTCCCTTTAATCCCATGGGCTTCAGTTTTGCTAACAAGTTTATTACATGGTACTTTATCAAACACCATTTGAAAGTCCATATACACAACATCAACCATACTACTCTCATCAACCCTCTCCATTACTTCATCAAAGAACTCAATCAAGTTAGTCAAACATGATTTGCCTTTAACAAATCCATGCTGACAAATGATAGGATCTTAGAGGTGTCAAGATTGAAAATGCCAAAATATTTAGAGTTATAGAACCCAGAAAAATGGAGTTCTGTGGGGAGAGGGAAGGGAATCCATGGGAGGAGGGCAGAAGTAAAGTAACTAACGCTGCTTGTCCTATTCCACATTATATCCCGAGGAGCCCAAGATGGTGTGTAAGTACCAAAATATATTAGAAACACACTTCACATGGTACCGATTGCCTTCTGTATCAACAGGCTTCAAGATAACACTGCAAGCACCCTTAATAAATCGAGAATCAGCAAAAAAACCAACATGCTTGTTAAGTAGAAAGCAATAATCTTAATTGCATTTAAGTGGTCACCAAATGTTTACTCTTCAGTTACCTTCAGAGTTGGGCAGGACTAGGCACCTGGAGTCAGGTTAGGTTGGGTTGAGTGGGGAGCTGTCTACTGCGCTCAGAGTCAGACCAGCCTAGGAGATAGCTGCTGCATTTAGGGTCAGGCTAGGCGAGGAGCTGGCTTGTGCACTCTTGGTCAAGTCAGGTGAAGAGGAGGAGAGCCAGAATGGTAGTAGGGCCTAGCTTCAGATTGGAGCAAGGCTGGAGGTGTCAGTGTGGGCATGGGAGAGAGCAAAGCAGAATCCAAAGCCAGGTCCAGGAATAGAGAAGTGGCTGGGCAGAAAGAGCAAAATGTCTTCAGGGGAGGATTAACAGAAAAGGAACAAGGAACAGCTGAAAACTGGTTAAACAGTATTTTTTCTCAACAGTCTGATTGGTTTGAGGTGCCATAAGGTTAGAATTGACCAATGTTAAGATGAAAGAAGGAACTTGCATTTATATAGTGACTTTCACATCTGTCCCAAAGTACTTCACAGCCAATTAATTACTTTTTTTAAAAAGTATAGTCACTGTTTTTCTCTAGTGAAATGCAGCAGCCAATTTGCGCACAGCAAGATCCCACAAACAGCAATGAGATAAATGACCAGTTAATTTATTAATTTAAGCCTCTAATATGGCAGGCAGGAAGCATAAGGGGCCTAACGCCTATTTGAACACCCCCACTGCAAGTTTGGTTTGCCCTGAGGCAGCCGGCATCAGCGCCGACAGTCAAACCATGTCTACATGCAGCCTAACGGGCGGTCCTTAAAGGGACCACTGCAGGCCACAACCAACAAGGTAAGTGTTTAAGATATACACCTGACCGTGGAGCAGGAATGCACCTCTCGTCCCTACATTCAAAGAACTCGGGCCGCTGCCGGCAGCCGCTCCCCGCCCCCCCCCCCCCACAATCACCACTAGCCCCCCCAACCCCGTTCCCCTCCCACCCCCGATCACCGCCGTACCACAGTAAGAAATCCTAAGTAATCCAGGCTTCTCTTCATTTCACCCTGAATGGCTCATTATATTCATATTGTCCCCCAATAGCCACAGGACACTCCCCACACATTGTCCCCCAGTAGTGACAGGACACACCCCACACATTGTCCCCCAGTAGTGACAGGACACACCCCACACATTGTCCCCCAGTAGTGACAGGACACACCCCACACATTGTCCCCCAGTAGTGACAGGACACACCCCACACATTGTCCCCCAGTAGTGACAGGACACACCCCACACATTGTCCCCCAGTAGTGACAGGACACACCCCACACATTGTCCCCCAGTAGTGACAGGACACACCCCACACATTGTCCCCCAGTAGTGACAGGACATTCCCCACACATTGTCCCCCAATAGTGACAGGACACTCCCCACACATTGTCCCCCAACAGTGACAGGACACACCCCACACATTGTCCCCCAGTAGTGACAGGACACACCCCACACATTGTCCCCCAGTAGTGACAGGACATTCCCCACACATTGTCCCCCAATAGTGACAGGACACTCCCCACACATTGTCCCCCAACAGTGACAGGACACACCCCACACATTGTCACCCAGTAGTGACAGGACACACCCCACACATTGTCACCCAGTAGTGACAGGACACACCCCACACATTGTCCCCCAGTAGTGACAGGACATTCCCCACACATTGTCCCCCAATAGTGACAGGACACTCCCCACACATTGTCCCCCAACAGTGACAGGACACACCCCACACATTGTCCCCCAGTAGTGACAGGACACACCCCACACATTGTCACCCAGTAGTGACAGGACACACCCCACACATTGTCACCCAGTAGTGACAGGACGCACCCCACACATTGTCCCCCAATAGTGACAGGACATTCCCCACACATTGTCCCCCAGTAGTGACAGGACGCACCCCACACATTGTCCCCCAGTAGTGACAGGACATTCCCCACACATTGTCCCCCAGTAGTGACAGGACACACCCCACACATTGCCTCCCAATAGTGACAGGACACGCCCCACACATTGTCCTCCAGTAGTGACAGGACACTCCTCACATGTTGCCTCCCAATAGTCTTGGCACATTGTCCACAAACTTCATTAAGGAATCATAAGGCAGCAATTTATATCTCTCGGTATACTCTTTGTCCTTTTCTCTCCTATCCCCTCCGCCAGGTATTGACACCTTGCTGAGGTACAGTGTCACAACCATTGATCAATCTCTGGAACCTTGCCCATGTGTGGGCCTCAGCAGTGAGGTTTGGAAAGCCATTCCACTGCAGGAAGCACCACAGCTAAGCCTGATCCGGTCTTCACTGACATTTAAACGTGCACCTTTCTCGTTGTAGTACTCCAACCGTTGCCCTGGCTGAGATTAGGTGACTGGGCACTAACCAGATATCGAACTTGGGTCCTTCCTGGTCTGTATGGCTAAACTCACCAAGCCCTTTTTGAAGTACTCAACATTTATTTCAGCTTTTAACATTCATTAAAGCTATATCCTCTGACCCAGTAGCTATCACTACATTGGGGATCTACCCCCATCCACACAGTAAATCTTAAAATCCAACCAGATATAGGGTTAATTTTGTACACTTGGTCAATGTGGCAATCTCTTGAATAGACTTTCCAACAAAGGGCAGTACCTCAGCTTCAATGTCTCCTTTTAATTAGGACTAGTTGGCCCCATTTGATGAAATGGTTCTACAAGCAAAATGCAGGCCACTGAAATGATTGGCTGACACAGTGCGTTAGCACACTGATTATGTTGAATGTAAATGAAAAGCTGCTAACCATTCTCAACTCAGTTCCATGTGTGAAGGGGGCAGGGCTAGCCCATAGCTCAAAGCTACCCATAATTTGACAAAACTTGGCCCTCAGAGGCTACAAAGATATTTGATCTGCCAATGGAAAATTTTAAACTGGTGCAGTATGGACTAGTCTTCTGAAGTCGAGGTTGGAATAAAGGAAAGGAGCTTTGATCTGAGAATGTTTCATTTTTTTGGGGATCTTCCTAACTTCAGATTTTTCAGGTCTCATATCTCAGATCACTCTCCTAGCAGAGTCTCAACTTCCAAGGCCTTTCAGAGTGTCTGCACCAACCTCACTTTCTAGGTAAACATTTGCTAACACACCCAGAACAACAAACAGAAATTACTTTTAAGCTTTTGGAATTATATTTATGTTTCCACAAGATCTTATCTCCAGTCCTTGACGAGCCATTGAGCATCACATCTAGCTTTAAACTACTAAACAAATTTAATAAATAAATAATGAATAAGAGAATATGTAATAGTAGAAATCCTATCATCTATCAACAAAGATCTTTTTTAAGATAATTGACAAGGGAGAGATGAGGAGAATTTATTTTATGCAGCAGAGTTGTTATGATCTGGAATGCACTGCCTGAAAGGGTGATGGATGCAGATTCAATAATAACTTTCAAAAGGGAATTGGGTATATACGTAAAAAGGAAAAAATTGCAGGGCTTTGGGGATAGAGCAGGGGAGTGGGACGAATCGGATTGCTCTTTCAAAGAGCTGACACAGTCACGATGGGCCGAATAGCCTCCTTCTGTGGTGTACGATTCTATGACCTTGGTTTGCTCAATTTCATTACATACCGAGGACTGTTACTCATTCACTCCTTTCATGGCTCTTGGCCTGTTTTCAAGGCTTATTAGAAATTCATAACAGCCAGCCTCATTTCAATACAATAACAGGTTGCCATAATCATAACTGAGCCAAGCACAAAGCCTATATACGATTTAAAATCATACGTTAGACTCCTCTCATGCCTGTTATTAGGGAGACTAATACAACAAACTTTGAAAAATTGCTAATAAAGTGGATTCAGGTTGCAGGTGGCTTTTTATTAAAGCCAATTTATTGTGCCTGATTTACAGGAACAACTACAAGACCAAAACAAAATAAATCTTCTTCATGTTTGTCACATCGACATTGCTCATCTTGATAAACACAAAAATTCATTATACACAACTGCTAGGATTGAAATGAAGGAGCTGGAAAATTCAAACACTTTTGCTTTGTATCCACTGCATTCCCATTAAATTAAAAAACAAAGACTTGCATTCATATAGCACCTTTCATGACCTCAATATGTCCCAAAGTGCTTTACAGCCAATGAGGTACCTTTGAGAAGTAGTCACTGTTGTAATATTTGAAACACAGCAGCCAATTTGCGCACAGCAAGGTCTCACAAACAGCAATGAGATAATGACCAGATAATCTGTTTTTAAATGATGTTGGTTGACGGCTAAATATTGACCAGGACACTGGGGAGAACTCTCCTGCTCTTCTTCGAATAGTACCATGGGATCATTTACATCCACCTGAGAGGGCTGACGGCACCTCGGTTTAACGTCTCATCAGAAAAATGGCACCTCCGACAGTGCAGCACTCCCTCAGATTTATGTTCAAGTCTCTGGAGTTGGGTTGAAACCACAACCTTCTGATTCAGAGTTGATAGTCCTACCAACTGAGCCACAGCTGACACTTTAAAACGAGTACCTTCCCTTGCACAGATTTGATAGGGAAAACAGTGACAATACCCTCGACTTCTAAATTTTATGCCTTCTGCAGTTGTCGTTGTGCTGTTTGCACCACGTCAATAACATTTAATCTTTTGAGTTTAAATTATGGTGTCAGAGGGTCACTAAAGCTGGAGAGTCGCCCTCCATTAAAGGGACCTCCTGAACCTGGAGGCGTGATGTGAGCAAAATTCCACAGTATTGTCAAAATATCTCACTGGCTCAAAGTGCTTGCACTAGCCAGTGAAGTTAATGTGCAAATAAGAGGTAACAACCTGGATTTTCATGTGGGAGATATGAGTTACCAGTGGATTAAGGGCTGCCTTCAGCACAATGATGCCATACTCGCCTGTTAAACGAGTAAAAGAAGTTTTTTTTTAAATGTGAGGAATCCATTACGGACCATTGGTACTAAAAGGCAATTATATCATAAAAATTATAATGCTTTTTTAAAATTCATTCATGGGATGTGGGCGTCGCTGCAAAGGCCAGCATTTATTGCCCATCCCTAATTACCCTTGAGAAGGTGGTGGTGAGCCGTCTTCTTGAACCGCTGCAGCTCGTGTGGTGAAGGTTCTCCCACAGTGCTGTTAGGTAGGGAGTTCCAGGATTTTGACCCAGCGACGATGAAGGAACGGCGATATATTTCCAAGTCGGGATGGTGTGTGACTTGGAGGGGAACGTGCAGGTGGTGGTGTTCCCATGTGGTTGCTGCCCTTGTCCTTCCAGGTGGTAGAGGTCACAGATTTGGGAAGTGCTGTCAAAGAAGCCTTGGCGAGTTGCTGCAGTGCATCCTGTGGATGGTACACACTGCAGCCACGTTGTGCCGGTAGTGAAGGGAGTGAATGTTTAGGGTGGTGGATGGGGTGCCAATCAAGCGGGCTGCTTTATCCTGAATGGTGTCGAGCTTCTTAAGTGTTGTTGGAGCTGCACTCATCCAGGCAAGTGGAGAGTATTCCATCACACTCCTGACTTGTGCCTTGTAGATGGTGGAAAGGCTTTGGGGGGTCAGGAGGTGAGTCACTCGCTGCAGAATACCCAACCTCTGACCTGCTCTTGAAGCCACAGTATTTATGCAACTGGTCCAGTTAAGTTTCTGGTCAATGGTGACCCCCAGGATGTTGATGGTGGGGGATTCGGCAATGGTAATGCCGTTGAATGTCAAGGGGAGGTGGTTAGACTCTCTCTTGTTGGAGATGGTCATTGCCTGGTACTTGTGTGGCACGAATGTTACTTGCCACTTATCAGCCCAAGCCTGGATGTTGTTCAGGTCTTGCTGCATGCGGGCACGGACTGCTTCATTATCTGAGGGTTTGCGAATGGAACTGAACACTGTGCAATCATCAGCGAACATCCCCATTTCCGACCTTATGATGGAGGGAAGCTCATTGATGAAGCATCTGATTTAATTCTGATCGAGACAACTTACAAAAAATTGATTTTTTTTTAAAGCAGTATTACCATGGCGATGGTAGTCCAGTACTCACTACCACTACCAGTACAATGCAGAAGCAGAATAGTTTGTTTATCTACAGCCTGCTTATTAAGTGAAGGGGATTTAGTTATCTGCAGCTTGATACCAATTTTTTTCTTTTATTCAATCTATATTATAGAGATAAAAGGTCATATATCCTATGAGCAAACAAACATAGTAATTATTGGCCAAGTGAAACATGACCTAGTCAATCTCCAGTTTCCTTTTTGTTAATGTTAATATTTCTGCTGTCGTGGTCACTTTGTAGGAATCAGATAATAACGGATAGATCAAAAATGGCTTTTATTTTTGGAAAATTCACAAGACCACAGAAAATGGAGGTCATTAGCTGATCCACCGAAAAAAGTCGAAGTCCCTCACAGCATTCAGCTGGCTTTTGCCTCCACTGTCCGATCCAGAGTCAAATCCTTGGGCCCGATATTAGGAGGGCGGCGGGTTCACAGCGGGGGCTGAAATCAGGGTGCTCCGCACGCGATTGCAGCTTGATTGAAGGTACTTACCTGTGCTTCCATGTTTCACGCTGGAAAGCTGCGCGGCGGGCGGACTGCGCATGCGCATCATAGGCTGTCAGCTGGAGTAGCTCTATTTAAAGGGGCAGTCCTCCACTGACTGATGCTGCAGAAAATAGGAAAAATTACAGCATGGAGCAGCCCAGGGGGAAGGCTGCTCCCAGGTTTAATGATGCCTCATTCCAGCTCTTATTGGATGGAGTGAGGAGGAGGGGGAGGACAGAGATCTTCCCCCCGGCGGGCGGGAGGAAGTGGCCTGCCTCTGCCACCAAGAAGGCCTGGCTCGAGGTGGCAGAGGAGGTCACCTGCACCACCAACATATCGCCCACCTGCATACAGTGCAGGAGGCGCTTCAATTACCTAAGTAGGTCAGCCGAAGTGAGTACACTTACTCATTCCCCTACACTCCGTCTCCCACATCACCATCCCCACCCCACATCTCCTTCTGCACTGCCAACACTACTCTGTCACATCACCCCTCACACCCACTCAAAGCTCATCCTCATCTTACCTGCACTTACTCACCTCGCCAGTACTCATCCCACCACTACCACTCAACCCAATCCTCATGTAATCTCATGGCTCTATCTCATACTCACCCTCTCATGCGTCTCTTTCACGGTCAGCCTCACTCAACCTGCCACGACCTGTGCTGCAGCCACAGGGCATGCATCACATATGTGCAGTAGGAAGCGTAAGGCAAACGTGTTGTGAGAATGAAGGGGATGCACAAGGGTGTTTGAGGGTTTGTCATGGTTTTTACTTATATTTGATTTCTGATCAACTCACATTACATATTATATTGTCACCACTACTGCCACGTCTTTGCGAATCTTGTCTGGTTTGTGCAATATTGCCCTTTCCTGAGGATCACTGTGAAGACCCACAACTGATGCCACCCACTGTGTCACTGCAGAGTGGGTGTAGGTATATTTGCAGGGCTCTTTTGTGCAGATGACTGAGAGACGCGGCGATGTTCCTGGTGGCACCCTGGAAGGATGCAGAGGAGAAGTTGTTGAGGGCAGTGGTGACTTTGACAGCGACAGGTAAGAAGATGGTGCTTGGGCCAGCCGGGAGCAGCTCAGCATGAAGGAGGCTGCAGATGTCCACGACTACATGTCGAGTGACTCTGAGCATCCGTGTGCACTGCTGCTCAGAGAGGTCCAGGAAGCTGAGCCTCGGTCTGTGGACCCTGTGGCGAGGGTAGTGCCCTCTGCGACGCATCTCTCTCTGCAGTTGCCCTCCCTCCTGCTGTGCAGGTGGATGTGTCACAGCACTGTGTTGTGGGGCTCCACGTGTCAGAGGTGGACGGCGTGGCCGGCGAGGCTGGTGATGCTGTTCGCCCTCCGAGGAGGTCATGACTGCAGCTACGGCGGCCCCCATCCAGAAGATGTATATCTGAGGGGGTCCGCAAGGTAGGTACATGTGTCTGGACACCGGGGTAAGTGTGCAAGTTGGTGAATTTTATTATTAGGAGGAGAGTGGTGGAGGCCAAACTTTGTCCAAAGTGACAGAGTGGCCTCCTGCAATAAGTGAGGGTCTCCCCACCCCCCCACCTGTCAAATGGACCTTTGCAGCTGCCACAGGCTGGTGGCTGCAACACGTCCATTTGAACTGGGAGTTTTTCCCCCAGTACAGGAAACAGTCCCAGTTGTTTGCAAAATCCCAACCCTCCTAAAATATCACGTTAATCAGGTCTCTAAACGGCCTGAAATACCTTAATGATTACTTTAAGTGGCACTCCGCCGGCTTTAATTGCCGGCGGGAGTCCCACATGCGGGGGCAGCGCGCGCATGTCAGCGCGTCACTGGGGAACCCGGAAGTGGGCGGGTTGGAGCTGGGCTTCAGACCCCCCCGCCCCCCGGGAATCACCGATTTTCGCAGCCCCCCCGCCACGAACGCACCCGCTCGGGGGTCCAAAAATCGAGCCCCTTATGTCAGTTGCTGGTTGAAGAACTCTCTGACATTGGCCCTGAATTTTCCCTTCCCCAGTTTGAACTAGTGTCCCCTTAATCCTACAGGTGCAGTTCATCTTGAAGTCGTGTTCTGCATTTACCTTTCATACATCATTCATAGAATCATAGAATCATAGAAGTTACAACATGGAAACAGGCCCTTCGGCCCAACATGTCCATGTCGCCCAGTTTATACCACTAAGCTAGTCCCAATTGCCTGCACTTGGCCCATATCCCTCGATACCCATCTTCCCCATGTAACTGTCCAAATGCTTTTTAAAAGACAAAATTGTACCCGCCTCTACTACTGCCTCTGGCAGCTCGTTCCAGACACTCACCACCCTTTGAGTGAAAAAATTGCCCCTCTGGATCCTTTTGTATCTCTCCCCTCTCACCTTAAATCTGTGCCCCCTCGTTATAGACTCCCCTACCTTTGGGAAAAGATTTTGACTATCGACCTTATCTATGCCCCTCATTATTTTATAGACTTCTATAAGATCACCCCTTAACCTCCTACTCTCCAGGGAATAAAGTCCCAGTCTGTCTAACCTCTCCCTGTAAGTCAAACCATCAAGTCCCGGTAGCATCCTAGTAAATCTTTTCTGCACTCTTTCTAGTTTAATAATATCCTTTCTATAATAGGGTGACCAGAACTGTACACAGTACTCCAAGTGTGGCCTCACCAATGCCCTGTACAACTTCAACAAGACATCCCAACTCCTGTATTCAATGTTCTGACCAATGAAACCAAGCATGCTGAATGCCTTCTTCACCACCCTATCCACCTGTGACTCCACTTTCAAGGAGCTATGAATCTGTACTCCTAGATCTCTTTGTTCTATAACTCTCCCCAACGCCCTACCATTAACGGAGTAGGTCCTGGCCCGATTCGATCTACCAAAATGCATCACCTCACATTTATCTAAATTAAACTCCATCTGCCATTCATCGGCCCACTGGCCCAATTTATCAAGATCCCGTTGCAATCCTAGATAACCTTCTTCACTGTCCACAATGCCACCAGTCTTGGTGTCATCTGCAAACTTACTAACCATGCCTCCTAAATTCTCATCCAAATCATTAATATAAATAACAAATAACAGCGGACCCAGCACCGATCCCTGAGGCACACCGCTGGACACAGGCATCCAGTTTGAAAAACAACCCTCGACAACCACCCTCTGTCTTCTGTCGTCAAGCCAATTTTGTATCCAATTGGCTACCTCACCTTGGATCCCATGAGATTTAACCTTATGTAACAACCTACCATGCGGTACCTTGTCAAATGCTTTGCTGAAGTCCATGTAGACCAGCTTCACCCTTTACTGACTTCAACAGTGTGCTCAGTATTTTTTCCCAACATGCAGTATCTTACATCTGAGTTTAATTTGCCACTCCTCCGTCCATTCACAGATTGTATGAATATGAGTATCTGCCTTATCAGATTCAACTGTTGCTCCCTCCCCCACCTTAGTTTAGTGTCATCTGCAAACTTGACCAATTTGCATTGAGCTTCTGAATCCATCTCCAATATATGATATTTTGTGAAGCAATTGTCCATCACCCATCAAAGCAAATACTTCACATGCTCAAGGATATATCGTGATATAATTTCCTTTATTTGATTCGTATTTAAGTTGGGATACAACAACAACAACTTGCATTTATATAGCATCTTTAACGTAGGAAACTGCCCCAAGGCGCTTACGGTTTGTGATTGGCTGAGTATAATGATCCTAATGTACATGCGTTATTTTCTGGGGGCTTTTGCGCTAGATATTTCCTTGGGTTCAGCATCATTGGCTACTTCCATGAGCAGACCCAATTAACCCTTCTGTGCCTTTACCTGCCCAACATCTAGGTCGATGTAGCAAGACCCAGGGGTCACAGTGCACCAGCTTGCTGGAACATACCGTGTGCCTCTACGTGATCTCCCTGTCTTCTGTAAGGAAAGGAACACACGATCTATCAGACCCCAGCTCAGACTATAAACCGCTACACAAATTTGTTGAACATTAAAACAACAAATGAACAGTGCTGGCCACAAACAGTGGATTTAGAGTAAATACAGACTTTACTGTTCTCCTCAGAATCAAAACAACAAAGGCACTTCTCCTGTGCTAACTCTCAACATAAAGCTGACCAGTGAAACATGGGCCGATTGCTTCTTATGTGGCTGTACACTACCAGGCAGTCCTCTGATTAGCATTGTACCCTGGATGGCTTCATGACTTCGTGCAATGCTGCCCAAGATATAGCTCCTTTGAAGGTATGCCAGGACAAAGGACTGTATTTAGGTGTTCATACATTCACAGGATTCAAAATGGTGTTTGCCCACACAAATATAGCTGGTACAGTATACAGCCCCATATGATGCTTGGAATTGAATAGAATGGCTTGACCCATTGATCAGTTGTAAATGCTTTGAATAATCTGTGAGATATTAGGTATATGCCCCAGTGGCAACAATTGATCTTTGGCATACCAGACCATAATATGTATCCTCTGCAGCCTGCAGAGACAGCTAGCAGTAACTGACTTTAACCCCATGTGTGCTGTGATGAGAAGGAAAGAAGGAAAGAATCCAATAAATAATCCATCATAGACAATAGTGCTTCATTTTATTGCAATATATTTTTCAAGTTAGATTTAAGTAATGGCATTTCTCTCAATTGTTCTACAATTTTGAGGCATGAAACATTAAACGATTCTGTTGAGGTGGATCGATTCAGTTCATATTAACAGAAGATTCATCTCACTAGAGCACCATAAACTTAAGCAGTACAAGGGGTCACTGACTGAGTGATGGAAGCCATTAGGATCTTGAGTTGAATCCAGCCCAGGCTGATTTTTCCCTCTCTGCCAGCTGTAAACATTCTCATTAAAATGACTTTAAAAGCTTTGTGAACCCACTTCCCATGGCCATTAGTCCACAGCACAATAATGCTCATTGTACAGCTCTGAATGGCACTAAATTGTTATTCTCATTCAGGCAAGCCACAAGGATAGTTAATGAGGGAAATGGGAAATGTTACACTGAACTTAGAACAAGCACGAGTTATCAAACACAAATCTGACCCATACTTGAATCTGACGTTTAATGCCTGGTCTTTAAAGTTGTTTGCACTATTCAGTAGACTAGAGTTAATGTATTTTACATAGAATTACATAGATTTTACAATGCAGAAACAGGTCATTCAGCCCAACTGGTCTATGCTGGCATTTATGCTCCACATCCGCCTCCTCCCACTCTACTTCATCTCACTCTATCATCATATCCTTCCATTCCTTTCTCCCTCATGTACTTATCTAGGTTCCCCTTAAATGCAAATATGCTATTCGCCTCAACAACTCCTCGTGGTAGCGATTTCCACATTCTTACCACTCTTTGGGTAAAGAAGTTTCTCTAAATTTCAGAATTTAAAGAATTTCTGAATTTAAATTAAAGAAGAATTTCTGAACTCGGTATTTCCAAATGATGTCATTTAAGTTTTTTTGACACTAAATATTGATTTTTTTTCTCCCCCCAGAAACAAATGTCCTTTCTGCAGCCTCCGAGGGTCTTGAGCAACTGGTGCCCAACTTATCTCCAAGCCCTGTCAAACCGGTACTGTGCCTTGCATCATCTGATTTCTTTGACAGATTTTTAGTGTTGACGAGATAGGGTTTTCATTGAACCAACAGCATTTATCGTATCCAGTATACATCAGCTCCTGAGTCTCACTTTTACTCTGCGTCCCTCCACTCCTTCGTGGGCTACGTATTCAGTTGCCACTATGCCAACTATGGATTGACTGGTACAGATGCTTGGCATATTGGGGCATTTCTCCAGCGCCTGCACCAGCCAATTCTCCTCCCCTCCAGTTTGGAAGTGTGAGGTGGATTTTTGTCATTGCCAGGGCGGAGCGCAGAGAGGAAAGTCTAGTGAGGAGATTTAGACACCCCTTACAGAACCCACTGGAAGGAAAATCAGATGGTTTCTGTTACAGGCATGTGATCTGCCCACCAGACTTTCCTCTCTGTGTTCTGTCCACGCGACGCTTAACACTCATGAGGTAAAGACAAATATCTACCCTGTAATCTTTACAGTACAGAACCTGGAAGCTGTAGTCTGTTCGTTTAGGATAGGGATGAGCCTGGACAATCAAACTGGAGCAGTGCTAATCAGCACAGGAATAATCCAGATTAGTTAAATCAGATCAGTCAGAAAACCACGCAGTCAATTCAAACCCATTTCTTGTTATTGTGGTTGATAGTTGAATGTTTAAATAGCTTTCAAAATGTTGCAAACGGCCCAGATATACTCTGATAATAAAGGGGAGAAAGTGGGCTCAGCCTGTTAAACAGGAGACCTCAGCATCTCAAGACATGAGAACTGGAGAAGTGACGGCTCCAATTGAAAATAAATAAAATAATGGAAAACATATTTGAGAATATTTTTTTTTAACAAGTAGTGCTGTAGAGTCAGACATGACTGTGGAGTCCTCTTTAAGTGTTCGGCTCTTCATTAAATAATCAAAGATTCTTACACCAGCTCACATTGCTATCGTGCTCCTTGTGTAGAGCAAGACATCTCAAAGAGCTTTACATTAACAGAAGCAGAGCAGGAGGGAGATGGGGGGACATGGAAAGGGTTAGAGTAGGAGCCAAAGGCACAATCAGAGGAGGGTTTTGAAGAGACTTTTGAAAAGTAGGGAGGAAAGTGGCAAGGCAGAAGGGTCCAGGGAAAGAGTTCCAGCATTTAAATTGAACTAAAGTAGCAAGTAGCACTTTATGATCTGCAAAACAATAATATATTTTCCAAAAATATATCTGTTTTCTTTTTTTAGGATAATGATTTAAATCCATCCTCCACTGAAGAATTTGTGGAGACCAGTTTTGTGGAGAGGATTCCAACCATCCTTTATGAAGGAAAACCTTATGGAGCCATTAATGAAACCATAACCTATACTGTAGTTCAGGCTACGCAGATACCCCCAATCCTAACTGTAACCACCAGTGTCCCTACTGATTTGTCAAGTCACCTATCTGTGACAGAACCTTCACCCACTGTCCCAGTGGAATTATTCTTAGAACAGAAGACCACATTGTCTGTGGCACAGGCTGGTTCTGAAGGAGAAGTAACTGAAAGCAGACGCCAGATCAGCAGCCCTGCGTTTACGACCACACTCATAATCACTGGTAGGCATGTGATTGCAGAAGAGAAAATTATCATGACCACCCCAATTTCACCTGGCATACAACCGGTGACCACTGATGAGGATGTAGCTGGTGCCACAGTTTCATCTACAGCACAGCCTGATCAGGTGCAGGAAACTGAGGCATATCTTCATGGGGGAACTGAAGAGGATGTTACTGCAGAGGATGTTGGTTGGAACACATCTCCTCCAACTTTACAGCCTGAACACACACAGGAATTAGAGGAGGAGATCACTGCAGATGAGAAAGCTGTTAGTACCACAGATTCTGCTACAGAGCCTGAACATGCACCTTCAGCTGAAGTGGGCGTCACCGAGGGGACTGAAGATGACTTTACTGCTCTTAGTATCACCGAGTCTCCAACTGCACAGCCAGTCAGTCACCAGTTGCACTTGGATGCAAATGTTCATCAATTAGTAGGAGAACAACAGCAGATCAACACCTTGCCTCCTTACATACAACAGATCATTCCACACATGGATGAGGAAAATATGGAGTCAGGCATCATTGGAAAAGCAGAGCAGTCTGGCGGCATCATACACACTACAATCTATCCACTTACTAGTGATCACAAGGCACTAGCCATTATTGTGCCAGGAGCTTCAGTGGAAGAGGACCAGGGCACCAATGCAATGGTCACTCCTTCCCAAGCAACCGCTGGTGACAATGGAATTGGACCAATAGTTGATGTAGGAGAGGATGACGCCAGTACCATGACAGCCTGGACATCACCGCCGATTGGTGATGAAGGTGAGTCCGTCATTTAGAGTAGTGCTTTGGTGTTCAATGGTTAAACTCCTAACTGAAAGAACTATTAGTTATGTCAAAGGTCCGGGGAAGAGGCAGGACAGTACTGGCGCAGGACCATACCAGTACAGGACCATACCAGTACAGGACCATACCAGTACAGGAATATACCAGTACAGGACCATACCAGTACAGGAATATACCAGTTCAGGACCATACCGGACAGGACCATACCAGCACAGGACCATACCAGTATAGGACCATACCAGTACAGGAATATACCAGTACAGGACCATACCAGTACAGGAATATACCAGTTCAGGACCATACCGGACAGGACCATACCAGCACAGGACCATACCGATACAGGACCATACCAGAACAGGACCATACCAGCACAGGACCATACCAGCACAGGACCGCACCAGCACAGGACCGCACCAGCACAGGACCGCACCAGCACAGGACCGCACCAGCACAGGACCGCACCAGCATAGGATTATACCAGGAAAGGAATATACCTGTACAGGACTATACAGGCACAAGACTATACCAGAGATCCTGCGGGGCCGACTGATTCTTGAATATTGAATGCTAGCACAACATGCCTCTGAATCATGCAGGAACTGATGGTCAGGGTCCATTGGTTTCCACCCACCCCGCCAACCACCACCCCCCCTCCCACCCCAAGCAGAACTCCCATGCACACTGTGACCAGCTAGTTGCATAAGACTGTGTACAGTGGTGGAGCCAGGCAAAGGCCAATTTGCCCCAGCACTCAACTTTCAACAGGGGATTTACCTCTTGGGCTGTAAAATGAAATTTTGATGGGGGGGGCAGGGGGATGGGGGTGGAGGCGGGGCCGGGGAAGGTGGAAAGCAAAACCTATCTTAAATACAAGTCATGGAGAGAGGCACGCACAAGGTAATTGTGATGGATCCCAGAGAAAATATTTCCACAGGGCAGGGCACAACAGAGCAGAAACCAACAGACAATCCCCTAAACTAGGAACCCCACAATAGAGAGACCCACAAGGGCTTCCCAGCTATCTGTGGATAGTGTCCATAATAGGCCAAAGTGCCAGGCACAAGCAAGACCCTGTGTACATCGATACACCATCTCAACCCCTGCTATGGCTGCACGCAAAATGACCTCTATGGACTCAAACAGAAGAAAAATCCCGCCTCCTCTCCAAAATAGAGTAAGCACGAATGGCATTTTTGGATTGGGACTTGACTCAGAGGCGAGGGTGCTACCACTGAGCCACAGCTGACACCCAACGGGTGGGAACAACAGGCAAAAAAAATTGGGCTTTCATTTGGCTGAAAAATGCTCTAAAACTCAGATAGGCCAACTTAACCCCAATAGTCTAAAGATTCACCTCGTCACATCACAGATGTAAGTGGGTCAGATTCAGGCACCTTACTGCTCGACAATCTACCCAGACAGTGAAGTTACACCCTAACATAATAACATGCCTCTAAGCCAACAAAGGTTAAAAACACAATATCAAAAAGAACTATCATCCTTTCTCCATGGTAGGTGTACAAATCTCTCTCTCTCCTAACATCTTGGATTATGTGACTATCATTAAAAGAATTTGAGTTAATCCTCCTTTTGGGAAAAACCATTAAATTCTGAATCTGAGATAAGGATTCAATTATGGTACAGAGAGATAATGAATTCTAGTTATTAAAAAAAATGAATTATTTAAATATTCATAAGCCGTCAGGGGGCAAAGGTCCAACCTCTGCTGATTTTAAGGAAAAAATCTGCATGAGTATAAAACAGTGTCCCCACTTTATATTCCTGTCAACTTTTGCTGAACTGTGGAAGAGCAGGAGTTTCAAACATCCTCCCCCAATTTACATGAGAAAGTTTGTCATCTAATGACCATCCCAGGCCTATCTTCTTTCTACTTCCCTTCTTCCTCCCACAGGTTTGGTATCACCTGACTAGTAATTCTTCACTCATCTGGTCTTCCCTCCTATTCCAAGCAACCTTGATGCTATCCTGCACTCGGATTCTCAGCAGTAATACCACCTGATTGAGGCTATCCAAGAGTCCTTAAAGAAATGAGGGTAGAAGGGTTTTAGTGCGGCAGGAGGCTAGAGTTGTGAGCCCTGTTGAGCCCGAGCTAAAACTCAGCACTCAGCAAAGGGATGGAAGTCTTCTCTCACTATCAGCTGTCCAAAGCTGAATGTGTTTGGTGCAGTCTTACTAACTTGACCATTATCCTGGCCAATATTTATTCCTCAGCCAACATCACTAAAAAACAGATTATCTGGTCATTATCTCATTGCTGAATCGCCTGGGTGCAGCATTTTGAGGAAAATCAGGTGTGGAGAACAGAGCCCAACTATTTATAGATGGAAAATAGGACAATCTCTCTTAAGGCGTGCGATCCTCCCCACCTGATCTTCCACTGTACACTGGACTGAGGTGATTGGATGTGCTGAGGTCTAATATCCATAACAATCTGTCCTATTGCTGCATAGGCGAGTATATAATTTACGCTGCTTAGATATTAGAGAGAGAGCCAGTGAGTGGGAACAAGACTCAAGACTGAAAGCTGACAGAGTGAACATATCAGCAACATTTATGTTGGTGTTGTTTTGCACTTAACTTGCAAAAAGTTAGCTCCAGCAAACATCACTGATAATTGAGTAACGTCAAGACAAGGTACGAATATTCAGCTCACGAGCGCCTCACACCCAATATCACCTCCCATTCGAATGAGGTCACTGCTTCAAACAAAACCACCAGGAGTGAGATTGGGTCTTGGGCAGTAACGGTAGCGAATTAGCAGCCCCTTTTACACCCACCTGATTTTCTTTTCTACCAACTGGAGAAAATTGCATTACCCACCAGATCAATTTCACCCCCGTCTGACTCTCTCTAAAAACCTCCAGCAACATTCCACCTATGTTGAACGAGAAAGTGTACGGTTGTGGATGGGAATAAAACTTCATGAATTCTAATAATATACTTGAATAACAGGCCTCTCTTCACTCTACTGAAAGAACATGGGGGCAGAAATCGCTCGGAGTGGCGAACCAACACTGCTTGCCGATCTGTAGATTTATACTAACCCACGAACTTACTGCGATCTATTCTTCGGGCACTTCCTCGAATAGGAAGCGGAGAAGCCCTGGGAGAAGCAAGAGGAGTGAACTCTCCCCTTGACCAATCAGATCGCAGCATTTTTGACACACTGCATAACTCTCTCTGCAGGCTTCCAGTGTTAAAACCAGGAAGTGAAAAGTGCAACATTAAAATCATTGTAAAACAGTTACAGACAGTGAAAAAAGAGAGGGTAAGAAATAATTGAATTAAATAAAGGCGACAGAAGGGAAAAGTAAAAAAAAATTGAATTTTTAATTTTAAAAAAATGTTTTAATGACCAGAACTATTAACATAAAGAGTAATGAGACCCCACATTTTTAAAAGTAAATTTTTAGTTGTTTGGCAGTCATTAAGACTTACTGTTAAAACTAAGTTTAGACCTGGTATTTTTAAGTGTACCTGTTTTGTGGCGATATTAGTTACTTTCCAGCTGGGCAGATGAGCAAGTTTGCACTTTTTTCAATGATTTCCCTGATTGCAGCGTGCGATGTCCCTTTAATTCAAAGCTGTCATATCGCCAGCAGACCAGGAGGAGCAAGTTCTGGATTTCCGGGTTTCACTGAGCATGTGCAAACGCCAGAACTGGCTCCTCCATTTCGCCACTAACAACGGAGAGCGCTGGTGAGCTCACTGTTCTTTTTGAAGCAATTTCTGCCCCATCATCTTAAGAAGGAAGGCGGTTGTGATCCATTTAAACCTTTGTAAAGACTTAACGATAAGCTAGATTCTCCAATAAAGAAAATCAACAGCATGAAAGCTAGAATGAATGGGGAGCTATTGAAAAGAATTGGGACTTTAGAGAAAAGTGATAATAAGAGATGAAATCTAACTGGATACAGTGCCTCAAAGGCTCTGGCATTGCATTTTCAATTAAGTTCAGAAGCGAGTTTACCCTTCCTGATTCTAAGTGTGGAATTTGTCACCTAAGAATACTAATCCTCCTGATGTTTTGCAGCGAGCTAGCGATTGCACGAAATATTCCGTCTCTTTGACACAATTTGCAGCAGTAAAAAATTTTTATTGAGTGCTTACAAGCCAACACAGTAATATATCTATCGTAGTTGGAGTCAGCTGTCCACTGTGTGTATGTTTAGTAGAAGGGTCGGCACAGACTGGGATAAGCATAGCATTTCAACTCACTGATGAATCTCACAGTAAGATTATGAAAAGCATTAATTATGGTTTAAAAAAAACAGTTCCCCCTCCCATGATTCAGTGAGGTTATCTGGCATGGTTAAGGTTAGAAACACAAGGAACTTACATATGAAATTTATAATCATTTCAGTCCCAAAGGTCACCAAGGTGAACGTGAAGCTTGCCTCCGTTTTTTTTAATGTAAGTTTGGACTTATATAGATTTGCAGACTTTTTGATAGAAAATTACCCGCATTGATTCATTCCTACATATCAGCACAATTTAATCAGTCCCACTGTGACAATATTATTAACTGGGTGAACATAAGAAATGCTGGATGTGCACAGGTCAGATCGATTGGAAAAAGGTTTTGGGCGGGGCCCTTCATCTGGGGTTCCCACCTGTGGTTGGATGCATCCCTGGAGCTTTCATTCCATGACGTCCTGCCTCCCACTGCCCCGCCCCTACACTCCCGCCATTGGTTGCCCAATACGTCCACCCTCCATCTTCCCACGCCAATTGGAAAGCGAACAGACTCTTCAGGACTCAATTGAATAATTCTTGATTGTCAAACAGTCCTTTTCACCAACTCATATTTTTATAAATAATAACTGGAAGTGTTCAAAGAAAATGAAAAAAAAACACAATTTCTTTAATGCTCCTATGATTTTTCTCCTGGATTGCCTGCAGCAGTGTCCAGGAGATTAATCTTCAATTCCTGGAGACTCCAGGACAATCCTGGAGGGTTGGCAAACCTACTTTCATCAGAGCCTGTGTTTGCTGCCTTTTCTGTTTTTGTTCCTTCTTGTTTATCTCTATGAGTAGGAGAAGGCATTCAGTTTGCCGCACTACCAATACGGTAGTAACCAGGAGGAATTGAGTTTATTAGAAGCCAGTGATGAGCATCCCCCCGCCCCCCCCCACCCCTGGGCTCAGCTCGTTAAAGCAGTGAGCATGCAGGCCAGCAAGATTCCCCTTCAACAGTTGGCGTCAGCACCTTCGGACTAGGAAGAGGAAGAAAGATAAACCAGGGCTCCTGCCCCTGATCACTAGCCAGCAACTCCTTCCACAAGTACAGTGATGCCCCTACAGTTGAATGGTGCGCCAACACCTAACTGTCCGGGCTCACTCATGAAGACGATCACTTGGGCGAGATATCAGAGGGTGACAAACTGTACCGCAGCAAGGAGAGGGGTAGGGGGGAAGTTGGCAAAAGTGCCATAAATTATGATGTTTTGATGACGTGAGATTACACTCAACAATCTGCCCTTGCCTTCAAAACATTTAGAGTCACTGGGGCTAAAATGGTTAAATTATGTGGACAGGTTGCACAGACTAGGCTTGTATTCCCTTGAATAAAGAAGATTAAGGGGTGATCTAATCAAAGTATTTAAGATGATTAAAGGATTTGATAGGGTAGATGGGGAGAAACTATTTCCTCTGGTGGGGGTATCACCTTAAAATTAGAGCTAGGCCATTCAGGAGTGATGTCAGGAAGCACTTAGTCACACAAAGGGTAGTGGAAATCTGGAACTCTCTCCCCCAAAAAGCTGCTGATGCTGGGGGTCAATTGAAAATTTCAAAACTGAGATTTACAGATCTTTGTTGGGTAAGGGTATTAAGGGTTATGGAGCAAAGGCAGGAACAAGTTGAGGTGCAGATCAGCCATGATCTAATTGAATGGCGGAACAAGCTCAAGGGGCTGAATGGCCTTCTCTCATTCCTATGTTGCTCTGTCATAGTGAAGGGAATTAGCAGCACAAGTTTAGTACGAGTCTGCTGAGTGATTTCAAACCCCACACTGAATAGCAATGGTAAGGATTCTTACAACACCAGATTATAATCTAACAGTTGGACTATAACCTGGTGGTGTAAGATTCCTTACGTTTGTCCACCCCAGTCCATCACCGGCATCTCCACATCATGAATAGCAATGGGGCAGTACTCCACTGAGAGTCACTTTGAGTATCATTGTCTCAATACATTTTTTAAAAAATCTAAATGGGATCCATGATCCCAGTTTACGCACTGCAGCTGAAGTCTGATCTGGTGAAAGTCTGTTAGAATAATAAAAAAAGTAACTTAAAAATAATGTACGTAATGTTGTATTTGTATTACTGGTATTATAAATGAGCAGAACCTATTTTTTTTTCTATAGGCACGGAGATTACAGATATGCCTGAATCACCCAAAGATTTGATCAGTGAACTGATATCATTAACATCACCGGATCTGAGTATTCCTTACACTTCAGAACCTCGTCTTCCATCATCGGCAGACCACCCACCTCCTCCCGACAGCTCACGAGTATCATCTGAAGAAAATGTCGCCGCACCGTCATCGACTAAAGACACCTCACAATCCCTGACGTCATCTACAGAGTCCTCAGCAGAAAGAAGGCCCACTCCACTCATGTCCCCCACGCCCATTGCAGAGCCCCCTGAACCCGTAAATCAATCAACGGCTTCCGACCTGATTCACTCTGGTGGGGGTGAGTTGGATGGAGAGACCAATACCATTCCCATTGTGCTGCACACAACTGTTGTTCCTCATGACTCCAATAATGAAACTACAAACTTTGAAACAGGAGAGGAAGATGTTGGTGGTAAATTTGATATCGTGGATACAATGAGTGCGGTCACCACAGACGAACAGTATGGGAGTAAGCCTAGTGTTGCCTCCTCTGCATCTCCTTCCCCTCTGAAGTATTTAACAACAAGCTCCTTGATGCCTGTTCCACCTAAAGAACTGGTGGTGTTCTTCAGCTTACGAGTCACTAACATGATGTTTTCCGATGACCTTTTCAATAAGAGCTCCTCGGAATACAGGACATTGGAACAACAGTTCCTGCAGCTGGTGAGTGGACGGCTTTGCAGTGTTTGGAATAATTTACTCAGCTACATTTGGTTCCACATTCACAGGAGGCAGGGGGATACGTGTTCTGTAACTATCTGTTAGGAATTTGAAATTTGTAATAATATATAGACTAATAGGCTGCCCGTTATACACATCTCCCGATTTTTATTTCCATTGTGGAAAGGAAATTCGAGGGGAGGTATATAACGGGCAGTCAATTCGATATCGCTTGTTTTATCCCATCACCAAAAGTTAGAATTACCCCCCCCCCTCATGTTTATATCAAGTCTATTGTTTTTAATATTTCTAAATTGACCTAGTGCAAAATGGTTGCCTCAGTGTACTGGTCCCAAAGTATTATACATAATCAGAGGTAACTGTGAGTCAGTGAAGATATTGTTATGTGTACATGGAATTTTACTTAGAAATTTTGAAAATGATGTCCCTGCCTCCCCCCCCCCGCCTCACATTGCCTCACCATTGACGGCTGTGCTTTCAACCACCCAGGGCCCGCATTCTAGAATTCCCTCCTTAAATCCCTCCTCCTTTCTCTCTTCCTTTAAGGCCCTCCTTAAAACCCACCTCTTTGACCAAGATTTGGTCATCCCTGCTAGCCTCTCCACCTTTGGCTTGGCATCCAATTGTTTTGTGATTACGCCTCTGTGAAGCGCCTTGGGACGTCTCTCTACGATGAACAAATGGGTGAATTGTAAACTGCACACGTACAATTGTAACGTGCAGTTTGTGTTCTTGCAGCTTTACACCTCCAACGTCTGATGGCCCATTGTCCGATAGTAGTGGCTCCCTGCCCATGTACTCATCTCCCCCGAAGTGCAGGCAGACTGGATGGAAACAAACAAAAAAACATTCAGAAATATCAGGGATTATTCCAATTGTGCAGTTGAGTGAGTGGTGATGATCTAAAGCCAGCTCGAAACTCATTACATACCTATAATGTTTCCACAGTCCATTATTCTGTATATACTTTCATGTATACTGATTTAGTGAATAGCATTACTAACAGAAATAAAACTGGTGACTGTGAGAAAGATCTCATGGTTTCAAAACATTAAACAGCAGTTGATATATTCAAGGGTGAGACAGGTCTAGAAGACAATATTAATCGTGGAATTTGTAAAAGGAGATGAATGTATTTGAGGGTGGTACAGTTGATGTTGTGTATATGGACTTTCAAAAGGCATTTGATAAAGTACCACATAATAAACTTGTTAGCAAAATTGAAGCCCATGGGATTAAAGGGGCAGTGGCAGCATGGATATGAAATTGGCTAAGAGACAGAAAGCAGAGAGTAGTGGTGAACGGTTATTTTTCAGACTGGAGGGAAGTGTACAGTGGTGTTCCCCAGGTGTCGGTATTAGGACCACTGATCTTTTTAATATATATTCATGACCTGGACTTGGGTATACAGGCCATAATTTCAAAGTTTGTAGATGACACGAAACTCAGAAATGTAGCAAACAGTGAGGATGCTAATAACAGGCTTAAGGGGGACATAGGCATTCTGGTGAAATGGGCAGACATATTGCTGCAGGAGTTCCTCAGGGCCGTGTCCTAGGCACAACCATCTTCAGCTGCTTCATCAATGACCTTCCCTCCATCATAAGGTCAGAAATGGGGATGTTTGCTGATGATTGCACTGTTGGCCAGGGGCTGCAGTAACCTGAGACGTCAGCTGCTGATACACACAGGCAGGAACGACTTTTGAACTAAAGTAACCTGAGTTCAGTCCTGGCCTTGGCTGGCTGGAACCGGTTTGAATTAACCAAGTTTTGTGAAAGACAAAGGAAATGTGATAAGACACAAGTCCTTATTTAGAAAAGGAGTAATGAGGTAATGCTACCTAAGTCCTTGGGAAAGAGCCAATGAGGAGAAGACCCAGGCAAAAGCGAGCAGGCCTAAACCAAAGGGAGAGAGACAGCACAGCTTGAAGAGATAAGATTCGGAATAAGAATGAAGGATCTGGGGCGTGGAGCCAGAGCGAAGACTCCGGAGACCAACCATCGCAGAAGTGGAAGACCCTACGTCAGGGACGTAGAGACGACGTCGAGAGAGAGAGAGAACGGAACGCCTGGCCAGCGTCAGCTCTCCTTTTCAGGTATTATCCTTTATATTCTGTGACCACTCAGGGAGTGTCAGAGAAACCTAGTGGGTGTGTGTTTAGATCTTAGTTTGGGTATAAGACTGTATAACCTGATCTAACGGCGTGAATGAAGTGAATTGAGAGTTAAGAGAGAATTGACTCCTCTCCTCTTTGTACTAAGCCAGTAACCGTAACCGGTGACCTCCGGTCAACAGCACAGTGTTCAGTTCCATTCGCAACCCCTCAGATAATGAAACAGTCTGTGCCCGTATGCAGCAAGACCTGGACAACATCCAGGCTTGGGCCGAAAGTGGCAAGTAACATTCGCACCAGACAAGTGCCAGGCAATGACCATCTCCAAAAAGAGAGAATCTAAGCACCTCCCCTTGACATTCAAAGGCATTGCCATCACCGAATCTCCAACCATCAACATCCTGGGGGTCACCATTGACCAGAAATTGAACTGGACCAGTAATATAAATACTGTGGCTACAAGAGCAAGTCAGAGGCTGGGTATTCTGTGGCCAGTGACTCACCTCCTGACTCCCCAAAGCCTTTCCACCATCTACAAGGCACAAGTCAGGAGTGTGATGGAATACTCTCTACTTGCCTGGATGAGTGCAGCTCCAACAACACTTAAGAAGCTCGACACCATGCAGGACAAAGCAGCCCGCTTGATTGGCACCCCATCCACCACCCTAAACATTCACTCCCTTCACCACAGGCGCACTGTGGCTGCAGTGTGTACCATCCACAGGATGCACTGCAGCAACTCGCCAAGGCTTTTTTTTAATCATTCATTCCAGTCGTTTATTTTAAACAGAACTCGCCTAACGTGGGGATCGAACCCACGACTTTTAGAAATTAAGAATCGCATGCTCTATCGACTGAGCTAGTCGGGCATCTCGCCAAGGCTTCTTTGACAGCACTTCCCAAACCCACGACCCTCTATCATCTAGAAGGACAAGGGCAGCAGCCACATGGGAACAACACCACCTGCAGGTTCCCCTCCAAGTCACACACAATCCCGACTTGGAAATATATCGCCATTCCTTCATCGTCGCTGGGTCAAAATCCTGGAACTCCCTACCTAACAGCACCGTGGGAGAACCTTCACCACACGGACTGCAACGGTTCAAGAAGGCGGCTCACCACCACCTTCTCAAGGGCAGTTAGGGATGGGCAATAAATGCTGGCCTTGCCAGCGACACCCACATTCCATGAACGAATAAAAAAAAGATGCAATTTAACGTGAAGTGAGGCATATTAGTAGGAATAATGAGGAGAGGCAGTATAAAGTAAATTGTACAATTTTAAAAGGGATGTAGGAACAGAGAGACCTGGGGGTGTATGCACACGAATCTTTGAAGGTGGTAGGACAAGTAGAGAAGGCTGTTAAAAAAGCAAATGGGATCATTGGCTTTATAAACAGAGGCAGAGAGTACAAAAGCAAAGAAGTTATGCTAAACCTTTATAAATCACTGGTTAGGCCTCACAGCTGGAGTATTGTGTTCAATTCTGGGCACCACACTTTAGGAAGGATCTCAAGGCCTTAGAGAGGATGCACTGGAGGTTTACTAGAATGGTACCAGGGATGAGAGACTCGAGAAGCTTGGATTGTTCTCCTTAGAGCAGAGAGGGTTAAAGGGAGATTTAATAGAGGTGTTCAAAATCATGAACAGTTTTGATAGAGTAAATAAGGAGAAACTGTTTCCAGTGCCAGAGGACACAGATTTAAGGCGATTGGCAAAATAACCAGTGGCAATATGAGGAAACATTTTTTTATGCAGCAACTTGTTATAATCTGGAATATACTACCTGAAAGGGTGGTGGAAGCAGATTCAATAATAACTTTCAAAAGGGAATTGGATAAATACTTGGAAGGGGAAAATTTTGCAGGGCTATGGGGAAAGGACAGTTGAGTGGGACTAATTGGATAGCTCTTTGAGAGCGGGCACAGGCACGATGGGCCAAATGGCCTCCTTCCTTGCTGTACCAGTCTATGATTCTATTCAATGAAATAGTTTAGGCCTGCAAAGCAGCCCAGTATTAATAATAAATGTCCGTTGATTAGCGAGGTGTTTAGTCAATTCAGTGCATAAGAAATAAAGGTGACAACAGTTCAAAAAGGAAGAGCTGTAAAACTTACCTTATTGAAATAGGCAGTTAAAAGCAAAATTGGAGCCAATATTTAATTGTGGTTTATGATGTGGAAACATTTCCAATGGCAATTAGCAGCTCTAATACCTAAAAATAACAGGAATGATTCCAAGAATTGAGAGTAGAGAGATATTTTTATAGAGTAAGTGGGAATCAGCTTGGCTCTAATTAGGTAAAACGAGCCCAATGCTAGAAGCTTTTGAATGTAAAATAATCATCGTAAAGACATTGTCAACATGGCTAAACAAGTGGTGGGATATATCCCAAGGGGATTTGATTATAAATCAGACAGATTATTTTAATCTGTGTAAACTGGTTGTTAGTAAGGCCAAATTTGAAATATTATGTGCAAGTTTTGGGCAACCTAACTTCAAAAGAATATTTATGCAAAAACAGGGTCCAGAAAAGAGCAACAAGGGTGGATTCAGGAGTTAAAGCTTGGACTTATACAGAGAAGCTCATAGAACTGAACATGTTTTGAATGGAGTAATGAAGATTGGGAAGAGACATAGTCCAAGTCTTTAAAATGCAGGAAAGCACTGATAATATCGATGTAATTAGATAATATAACTTAAATTGTGTTTAACAACAAGAGGACAGAACTGAATATAAAACCAGCAAGGCTCAAATAAGGTTAGGATTAGAAAAGGTTTTCCCTCATAGATTGGTAAATATGTGGAAAGTCATAGCAATTAATTCCTTTAAAAGGGAGTTGGATGAATACTTAATACGTATAAGGATGGTCATATACTCTGTGTTTCAGTCTGGCTGGAAGAATGGAAATGTCCTCTATGGAATTCAACCAGTTAGAACGGAATAACATAGCTTGTGATGTTAGATTGATGGGGCCGGTGGGAGGTTAAAGTAACAGCTTTTTGGAGCAGGACCGTATCCTGGCTCCAATGAGCCTACTTCCAGGTTTAACCCAGGCCCGTTTGGATGCGCGCGCACAACAGAAACCCGGAAGTCCCGTTCCCACTTAAAGCCGATGGGCCGATATTTAAAGGGCCAACTCAGGTAGTTGAAACATTTTAGTTACTTAACTTTTTGTGGATTCTGCAACAGAAACCAATTTAATTAATCCTGAACGTGTCTCCTGTGGCTTCTGAAACATGCCATTGAAATGGAGGCAGGTTGTAGCCAAAGCTCATTTGGCCCTTTAAACCAGTGACACATCTCAATAAAAGGTGAGGTATTGCACTGGGCATTCAGTTCTCTCAGACAAACGTTTGGCTGGGAGTTCTTTGTGTTTCGAGGTGCAGGAACACCTCGATTTTAAAATTCTCATCCTTATTTTCAAATCCCTTCATGGGCTTTGTAACCTCCTCCAGCCCTACAGCCCTCCGAGATCTCTGCTCTCCTCCAATTCTGGCCTCTTGTGCATCCCAGATTTTAATCACTCCACCATTAGCGGCCGTGCCTTCAACTGCCTAGGCCTTCAGCTTTGGAATTCCCTCCCTGAATCTCTCAGCCTCTCTACCTCCCTCTCCTCCCCTAAGACGCCCCTTAAAACCTACCTCTTTGACAAACTGTTGGTCACCTATCCTAATATCTCCTCCTGTGGCTCGGTGTTTGATAACGCCCTGTGAAGCGCCTTGGGACATTTCACTACGTTAAAGGCGCTATATAAATGCAAGCTGTTGTTGTTGAGACTGGGAATTCTTGTGTTCAGGCAAAATTACCTACGTTTTGGAGCTCCTCAAACTGACAAGATCAGGATGGGTGTGGGGGCGCGCAATGGATCTATTCCACAGTACATCTGAGGAGGAGGAAAATAAAGATGGGGAACCCATCGCCAGAGCAGCTGTGCACATTGCTGGCCATGATGTCAGGGATTCCCTCCTCTCTAACAGGTTCTCATAATAGGATGTGCAAATTGAAGACTTCAACATACTCAGACCGCCTGGAACAACCACCACCACCAACTCCTCCCCCTCCCTTTGAACAAACCAGTCCTTCAACCATGTACACACCCATTGCACACCCACACAATGGGTGGCATCATGTCTTCTTATTCATCATGAAGCACATGAAAGGGCGAATTCAGAAAAGGGACTCAGTAATGGCCAAGACGCGGCAGAGGTGGTGATAATGATCAAATATATAAATTATCAACATGACAGCTCGTCAAACACCCTTGTGCATACGCTTGGTGAATTACAATACCTTCGCCTTTCTCTTTCTTCCGCTTCAATATGCTGCATTTTTTTTTATTCGTTCATGGGATGTGGGTATTGCTGGCGAGGCCAGCATTTATTGCCCATCCCAAATTGCCCTTGAGAAGGTGGTGGTGAGCCGCCTTCTTGAACTACTGCTGTCCGTGTGGTGAAGGTTCTCTCACTGTGCTGTTAGGTAGGGAGTTCCAGGATTTTGACCCAGCGACGATGAAGAAATGATCTATTTCCAAGTCGGGATAGTGTGTCACTTGGAGGGGAATGTGCAGGTGGTGTTGTTCCCATGTCCCTGCTGCCCTTGTCCTTCTAGGTGGTAGAGGTCGTGGTTTGGGAGGTGCTGTTGAAGAAGCCTTGGTGAGTTGCTGCAGTGCATCCTGTGGATGGTACACACTGCAGCCACTGTGCGCCGGTGGTGGAGGGAGTGAATGTTTAGGGTGGTGGATGGGGTGCCAATCAAGCGGGATGCTTTGTCCTGGATGGTGTGGAGCTTCTTGAGTGTTGTTGGAGCTGCACTCATCCAGGCAAGTAGAGAGTATTCCATCTCACTCCTGACTTGTGCCTTGTAGATGGTGGAAAGGCTTTGGGGAGTCAGGAGGTGAGTCACTCGCCGCAGAATACCCAGCCTCTGACCTGCTCTTGTAGCCACAGTATTTATGTGGCTGGTCCAGTTAAGTTTCTGGTCAATGGTGACCCCCAGGATGTTGATGGTGGGGGATTCGGCAATGGTAATGCCGTTGAATGTCAAGGGGAGATGGTTAGATTCTCTCTTGTTGGAGATGGTCATTGCCTGGTACTTGTGTGGCACGAATGTTACTTGCCACTTATCAGCCCAAGCCTGGATGTTGTCCAGGTCTTGCTGCATGCAGGCACAGACAGCTTCATTATCTGAGGGGCTGCGAATGGAACTGAACACTCTGCAATCATCAGCGAACATCCCCACTTCTGACCTCATGATGGAGGGAAGGTAATTGATGAAGCAGCTGAAGATGGTTGGGCCTAGGACACTGCCCTGAGGAACTCCTGCAGCAATGTCCTGGGGCTGAGATGATTGGCCTCCAACAACCACTAACATCTTCCTTTGTGCTAGGTATGACTGCAGTCACTGGAGAGATTCCCCTCTGATTCCCATTGACTTCAATTTTACCAGGGCTCCTTGGTGCCACACTCAGTCAAATGCTGCCTTGATGTCAAGGTCAGTTACTCTCACCTCACCTCTGGAATTCAGCTCTTTTTATCCATATTTGGACCAAGGCTGTAATGAGGTCTGGAGCCGAGCGGTCCTGACGGAACCCAAACTGAGTATCGGTGAGCAGGTTATTGGTGAGTAAGTGCTGCCTGATAGCACTGTCGATGACACCTTCCATCACTTTGCTGATGATTGAGAGTAGACTGAATGGGCGGTAATTGGCCGGATTGAATTTGTCCTGCTTTTTGTGGACAGGACATTCCTGGGCAATTTTCCACATTGTCGGGTAGATGCCAGTGTTGTAGCTGTACTGGAACAGTTTGGCTAGAGGCGCAGCTAGTTCTGGAGCACAAGTCTTCAGCACTACAACCGGGATGTTGTCGGGGCCCATAGCCTTTGCTGTATCCAGTGCACTCAGCCATTTCTTGATATCACGTGGAGCGAATCGAATTGGCTGAAGACTGGCTTCTGTGATGGTGGGGATATCGGGAGGAGGCCGAGATGGATCATCTACTCAGCACTTCTGGCTGAAGATGGTTGCAAACGCTTCAGCCTTGTCTTTTGCACTCATGTGCTGGACTCCGCCATCATTGAGGATGGGGATGTTTGCAGAGCCTCCTCCTCCCGTTAGTTGTTTAATTGCCCACCACCATTCACGACTGGATGTGGCAGGACTGCAGAGCTTTGATCTGATCCGTTGGTTGTGGAATCGCTTAGCTCTGTCTATAGCACGTTGCTTCCGCTGTTTAGCATGCATGTAGTCCTGAGTTGTAGCTTCACCAGAGTGGCACCTCATTTTTAGGTACGTCTGGTGCTGCTGCTGGCATGCTCTTCTACACTCCTCATTGAACCAGGGTTGATCCCCTGGCTTGTTGGTAATGGTAGAGTGAGGAATATGCCGGGCCATGAGGTTACAAATTGTGCTGGAATACAATTCTGCTGCTGCTGATGGCCCACAGCGCCTCATGGATGCCCAGTTTTGAGCTGCTATATCTGTTCTGAATCTATCCCATTTAGCATGGTGGCAGTGCCACACAACATGTTGGATGGTGTCCTCAGTGCAAAGACGGGACTTCGTCTCCACGAGGACTGTGCGGTGGTCACTCCTACCAATACTGTCATGGGCAGATGCATTTTGGACAGGTAGATTGGTGAGGACGAGGTCAAGTAGGTTTTTCCCCTCGTGTTGGTTCGCTCACCACCTGCCACAGGCCCAGTCTGGCAGCTATGTCCTTCAGGACTCGGCCAGCTCGGTCAGTAGTGGTGCTACCGAGCCACTCTTGGTGACAGACATTGAAGCCCCCCCCCCCCCCCCCCCAGAGTACATTCTGTGCTCTTGCTACCCTCAGTGCTTCTTTCAAGTGGTGCTCAACATGGAGGAGGATTGATTCATCAGCTGAGGGAGGGCGGTAGGTGGTAATCAGCAGGAGGTTTCCTTGCCCATGTTTGACCTGATGCCATGAGATTTCATGGGGTCCAGAGTCAATGTTGAGGACTCCCAGGGCCACTCCCTCCTGACTGTATATCACTGTACCGCCACCTCCGGTGGGTCTGTCCTGCCGGTGGGACAGGACATACCCAGGGATGGTGATGGAAGAGTCTGGGACATTGGCTGAAAGGTATGATTCTGTGAGTATGGCTATGTCAGGCTGTTGCTTGACTCGTCTGTGGGACAGCTCTCCCAATTTTGGCACAAATCCCCAGATGTTCGTGAGGAGGACTTCGCAGGGTCGACTGGGCTTGGTTTGCCTTTGTCATGTCCGGTGCCTAGTGGTCCGATGCCGGGTGGTCCGTCCGGTTTTATTCTTATTAAGACTTTTCGTAGTGAGATTTTACAACTGAGTGGCTAGCTAGGCCATTTCAGAGGGTGATTAAGAATCAACCACATTGCTGTGGGTCTGGAGTCACATAGGTCAGACCGTGTAAGGACAGCAGGTTTCCTTCCCTGAAGGACATTTGTGAACGAGATGGGTCTTTACGACAATCCGGTAGTTTCATGGCCACCATTACTGATACTTGTTTTTTTTTTAATTCCAGAATTTTATTTAATTAATTGAATTTAAATTCCCCAGCTACTGTGGCGGGATTTGAACTCATGACTCTAGATTATTAGTCCAGGCCTCTGGATTACTCGTCCAGTAACCTAACCACTATGCTACCATACCCATTACCGTAACCACTATGTTACCGTACGCATCCCCTGTGGCTTCAGCAGAGGTGGTGGCAGGTTGCTCAAATCCCTGCCCTGACTGCTGAGATGCTGTCGGCCTATGACCTCTGGGTTTTTGGAGTCCGTGAGGGCCCCGACAAAGACTGCTCCAACTGCACCTGTGCAGGGGCAGGCTCTGCTACCTGGAGAGGAGGCAGCATTGTAGGTACTGGTTGAGGAGGGGGCATTGGGTGAGGGGTGGGAACGCTTTGAGTGGAGTCCCCACTTCCATGCCCCCTTTCACCATCATCCCTCTCCTGGGCCAGTGCAATATCACTCCCACCACTCTGCTGGCCAGCAGTTTGGTAAGCAAATGTGCTACCTTGTAAGGCCACTGCTAAAATATCTCTCTGCCTGTTTAAGGCGGCAGACATGTTGGCATCCAGAGTCTGCATGGCCGTTGTCATGGCCTGAATGAACTCATTTGTGAGCTGTGCTTGAAGCTGAATGGATGCTGCCGTTCTCTCCATCGCAGACATTCCCACAATTACCTGCGCCACCAATCCACTAGGGATTGAGTTGGACTCCTCCATCCTCTCTGCTATTGTGGAGAGTGTGGGTGGCACTTTTTCCATTACCTTGCAAAGTTGCTGTCGCACCTCTATCGTTCTCCTTCTCAAAGATAGCCCCCGGGGTTCAGCATCTATGTCCAGATGAGCAAAGCTTGGAGAGGAGCGTGCCCCCCAACATGGACTCTCCACAGCTGGCCCTACCCATCAGTGTCTGCTCGTGCTCACTTGTGAGTAATAAATCAACTGGTGAAAACCCAACTAACTGTGTAACTGGACTCACCGAAGTGCGAGCACCTGCGCTGTATGTCCTGTGACGGTGCACCCTCAGAAGGAATGAGCTCCTCTGAGGAATCACTTTCTTCCATTTCTGATTCTTCATAAAGTTCCTGGAAGACAACAGAAAGCAATATTAATAATTCATTGCAAAATTGACAATCTTTCCAATGACCATCCTGAGGTCTGGCACAGTTCACTCATTGATAACATTAATTCATCATGTGTGTGAAAGATGTTAAAGTTCTGAGACCAACCATCTACAGGTTGCCAGTCTCTCCATCTCCAATGGATAGGCATGCAGCGGCTTATCTCCATGGCCACCTCCTCCACATCTGTCCCCTCCCTTACGTGGTGGACCACCTCCAATCCTCCTCCTCCCTTGCATTTTGCATTCTCTTCTCCTACAAGGGGAGAAAGAACAGACCTGTTTGTGACTGAAGGTGACATAGTCACCCTATGAGTGCATGGCTTTGGATGAGGCTGACCATGAAACAGATGCATCAGAGGATGACTATCAGAAAGATAAATCACATTGTATCAGGATTGGGGTGAGTGGCAGTGATGAGTGAATAAATGGGCAGTTGAGGAAGTGCATAGAAAGTGAAGGATGGTTGCTGCTGCTGACACTTAAGTGGGTGTGAGGAGTTATGTGATGGGGTAGGCGTGCCAACACACAGTGACTGAGGAGGAGTGTTGAACAATACAGGATATGGGTGAATCAGCAACTGTACTCACTTTTCTTGACCTGGTAAGGTCATTAAAACGCTTCCTGCGTTGGACCCAAGACTTGGACACTGTGTCCCTGCTGCTCACCTCTTCTGCCACCTCCAGCCAAGCATTTTTGGTTACAGAGCCAGGTTTCTTCCTGTCAACCATTGGAAACATTAACTCCCTCCTGGATCTCACTGCAGCCAGCAGTATATCCAGGGAGGCATTAAATCCATGGGCATCCTTTGCTTTTCTGGACTCCATTTCTCCCTCAAAATTCATTCTTGCGCTGGCCCTTTAAATAGTGGGCTTTGAATCGCGTCATTCAGGTGCGCAGTGGGCCCGTTGCGCAGCTTGGAGGCGAGAAACCTGGAGGCAAAGATAATTGCCTGCAATCGAGTTGCGATCGCAGATATAAACGCACACACTCGCCTTCTGGGTTCCCCAACCGCAAATCCACCCACCCACTGAGTTCCCAGCTCTAAGTAAAAATCATATTGCTGGGTCAGAATGATACCAGGGATTAAGGGGTTAAATTATGAGAGCAGGTTGCACACACTTGGCTTGTATTCCCTCAAGTATATAAGATTGAGGGGTGAACTAATTGAGGTGTTTAAAATCATAAAAGGATTTGATAGGATAGATGGAGAGAAGCTATTTCCTCTGGTGGGGGAGTCCAGAACAAGGGGGCATAACCTTAAAATTAGAGCTAGGCCGTTCAGGAGTGAAATCAGGAATTCTTCATACTAAGGGTAGTTGAAATCTTGAATTCTCTTCCCCCAAAAGACTGTGGATGCTGGGTCAGTTGAAACTTCCAAGATTAAGACCAATAGATTTTTGTTAGGTCAGAGTATCAAGGGATATTGAACAAAGTCTGGTAAATGGAGTCGAGGTACAGAACAGCCATGTTGTAATTGAATGAAGGAACAGGCTCAAGGGGCTGAATGGCCTTCTCCTGCACCTATGAAAATTCTGGGATCAGAGAGAAATATCCGAGTTTCACTGTATTTGAAGTTTTATCTGTGGTTATTCACGTCCTTCAGTAGATTCAATAAATTGAGGAGAGTATGTGAGACTACAAGTGCAGGAGCGATCACAAGTGTACTTACTGTATGTGCAATCCGACTACAAGCACATTTATTGCCAAGTCACAAGTTTGCTTCTGATATAAGTGAGTCCTTCTTTAAGCAAATCTAGTTATATGCAATCTTTCAATTGCCTCAACCAATTGTATATAACAGGTTTCTAGTTAGACATAGCCCAAACTCGCAAAAATCATCAGCAACGCAGTTATCCTTTAAATTGTGACAAAAGTTGGTCTATAAGAAAGCATTAACTTCACACAACTCGGAACCTAAGTTTCAGTCCTGTGGTTACCAGTAGTTGTGTTGGATGTATTTTGCTTCTGATTATCCTATGGAGGGCAAAATAGGCCAACTGGAGATACTTTGGTACCTTGTGTCTGAATCACCCCCTCAACAAATCTGAGACATAGCAGGACAATCTGGGCAGAAACTGGACAGGAAAAATAAGGGCAGCGACTTACCCGCTGTGATCCTGCTGCCTTCCTGCCTTGTCCTGAAATTAGAACGGTTACAGCTCAGAAGGAGGCAATTCAGCCCATCAAGTCCGTGCCGGCCCTATGCAAGAGCAATCCAGCTAGTCCCACTCCCCCGCCCTATCCCCGTAGCCCTGCAATTTTTTTCCTTTCAAGTACTTATCCAGTTCCCTTTTGAAGGCCATGATTGAATCTGCCTCCACCACCCCCTCAGGCAGTGCATTCCAGATCCTAACCATTCGCTGTGTAAAAAAGTTTTTCCTCATGTCACCTTTGGTTCGTTTGCCAATCACCTTGAATCCATGTCCTCTGGTTCTTGACCCTTCTGCCAATGGGAACAGTTTTGCTCTATCTACTCTGTTTTGACCTTGCATGATTTTAAATACTTCCATCAAATCTCCTCACAACCGTCTCTGTTCCAAGGAGAACAACCCCAGCTTCTCCAGTCTATCCATGTAACTAAAGTTCCTCATCCCTGAGATCATTCTAGTAAATCTCTTCTGCACCCTCTCTAAGGCCTTCACATCTTTCCTAAAGTGCGGTGCCCAGAACTGGACACAATATTCCAGTTGTGGCCGTACCAGTGTTTTAAAAAGGTTCATCATGACTTCCTTGCTTTTGTACTCTGTGCCTCTATTTATAAAGCCCAGGATCCTGTATGCTTTTTTAACCGCTTTCTCAACCTGCCCTGCCGCCTTCAATGATTTGTGCACATATACCCCCAGATCTCCCTGCTCCAGCATCCTTTTAGAGTTGTGCCCTCTAGTTTATATTGCCTCTCCTCGTTCTTCCTAACGAAATGTATCACCTCACATTTTTCTGCATTAAATTTCATTTGCCATGTGTCCGCCCATGCCACCAGCCTGTCTATATCCTCTTGAAGTCTATCACTATCCTCCTCACTGTTTAGTACCCTTCCAAGTTTTGTGTCATCTGCAAATTTTGAAATTGTGCCCTGTACACCCAAGTCCAAGCCATTAATATATATCAAGAAAAGCAGTGGTCCCAGCACTGACCCCGGGGAACACCACTGAACACCTCCCTCCAGTCCAAGAAACAACCGTTCACCACTACTCTCTGTTTCCTGTTACCTAGCCAATTCTGTATCCATGCTGCTACTGCCCCTTTTATTCCATGGGCTTCAATCTTGATGTCAAGCCTATTATGCGGCACTTTATCAAACACCTTTTGAAAATTCACATACACCACATCAACTGCATTGCCCTCATCTATCCTCTCTGTTACCTTATCAAAAAACTCTATCAAGTTAGTTAAACACGATTTGTCTTTAACAAATCCGTGCTGGCTTTCCCTAGTCAAACCACACTGTCCAAGTGACTGTTAATTCTGTCCAGGGTTATCGTTTCTAAAAGTTTCCCCACTACCGGGGTTAAACTCACTGGCCTGTAGATGCTGGGTTTATTCTTATGCCCCTTTTTGAACAAGGGTGTAACATTTGCAATTCTCCTATGGCACCACCACCGTATCGAATGATGTTTGGAAGATTATGGCCAGTACATCTGCAATTTCCACCCTTCCTGCTCTCAGCAACCTAGGATGCATCCCATCCGGACCGGGTGACTTATCTACTTTAAGTACAGCTAGCCTTTCCAGTACCTCCTCTTTATCAATTTTTAGCCCATCCAGTATCTCAACTATATCTTCCTTTACTGAGACTTTGGCAGCACCTTCTTCATTGGTAAAGGCCGATGCAAAGTATTCATTTAGTACCTCGGCCATGCCCTCTGCTTCCATCAGCAGATCTCCTTTTTGGTCCCTAATTGGCCCCACCCCTCCTCTTACTACCCGTTTACATGACTATAGAAGACTTTTGGATTCCCTTTTATGTTGGCTACCAGTCTATTCTCATGCTCTCTCTTTGCCCCTCTTATTTCCTTTTTCACTTCCCCTCTGAACTTTCAATATTCAGCCTGGTTTTCACTTGTGCTATCAACCTGACATCTGTCATATGCCCCTTTTTTCTGCTTCATCTCACTCTCTATCTCTTTTGTCACTCAGGGAGCTCTTGCTTTAGTTGCCCTACCTTTCTCCCTTGTGAGAATGTACCTTGTCTGTACCCGAACCATCTCCTCCTTAAAGGCCGTCCCACTGTTCAATTACAGTTTTGCCTGCCAATTTTTGATTCCAATTTACCCGGGCCAGATCTGTTCTCATCCCACTGAAATTGGCCCTCCTCCAATTGAGTATTTTTACTTTAGAGTGGTCCATGTCCTTTTCCATAGCTAATCTAAACCTTATGATACTATGATCTCTGTACCCTAAATGCTCCCCCACTGACACTTGCTCCACTTGGCCCACCTCATTCCCTAGAACCAAATCCAGCAATGGCTCCTTCCTCGTTGAGCCAGAAACATACTGGTTAAGAAAGCTATCCTGAACACATTTCAAAAATTCCTCCCCCTCTTTACTACTTATTATTACTATCCCAGTCTATATTAGGATAATTAGTGTCCCCTGTTATCACTACTCGATGGCTTTTGCACCTTTCTGTAACTTCCCTGCAAATTTGCTCCTTTATCCTTCCCACTAGTTGGTGGCCTATAGAATACCCCCAGTAGTGTAATGGCACCTCTTTTATTTCTTAACTCTAACCAAATAGATTCTGTCCTTGACCCCTCCAGGACATCCTCTCTCTCCAGCACTGCAATATTCTCCTTCATCAATACTGCCACTCCCCCCCCCCCCCCCCTCCTTTCTTTTCTCCCCTATCTTTCCTGAACACCTTGTATCCAGGAATATTTATCCTGCCTTTTTTTGAGCCAGATCTCCGTAATCGCCACAACATCATATTCCCGTGTGGCTATTTGTGCCTGTAGCTCACCAACCTTGTTTACCATGCTTCGTGTGTTTACACACATGCACTGCAAACCAATTTGAGACTTTCTTGTACTCTCTCTTAGTCTGATCCCACTGTATACCACTGTACTATTTCTTACTCTAGTGCTGTCTATCTCTCCCAATCCTTTGTGCACCTTGTTTCTCCTTTCCTATGCTACATCCTGGTGCCCATCCCCCTGCCAAATTAGTTTAAACTCCGCCCCCCCCCCCCCACAGCACTAGCGACCCTCCCCTTGAGGACATTGGTCCCAGTTCCGTTGAGGTGCAACCCGTCCGGCCTATACAGGTCCCACCTCCCCCAGAACTGATCCCAATGCCCCAGGAATCTAAAGCCCTCCCTCCTGCACCATCTCTCCAGCCACGCATTCATCTGCTCTATCCTCCTACTTCTATACTCACTAGTGCTCTTTTGGGGAGGTGAGCAGGACACCCGCAGGAAGGTAGCGGGGTCCTTCTTTAAATATGCAAATCAGGACCCGACTGCAATACTAGTCAAACCTGCCGGGAGGCGGATCAGGCCAGAAGAGGCCCAGGCAGGTAAGGTTTAAAATTTTAATTTAGGTTTCCTTGTGGGCCAGAAGTGCTCCTCCAGGACCCACATGGAAACCTTTGGGTCTCCCTTGCCCCGGGCTTCCCCCCCTCTCCCCCGAACACCTGCACCCCTTCCACCACTTACCACAATACAAGGGACCGTTCCCGCGAGTCCTTGGCTGCGGCCTCCTGCTGTCCAATTTCCTGCTTTTGCCCACCAGCCAGATAGCGGATCTGGCTGGGTCCGGGTGGAAGTTCGACAACGTTTATTGAAATGAGGCTCGGCCGTTAAAATCAGCAGAGTCTCGACATCGCTGATGTTTCTGGATGCATCGCCCACTTTGGGGCTCGCACACACCGTTCCCGCCCCTCCCTCCCCCCCCCCCCCCCCCCCCCAGTAAAGTCCTGGTCAGAGTGTCTGCAGCGATAGTTCAATCTCCCAATTACAGGATCATTCCATTTGATTAAGGAAATAATGAGGAATAAGAGCATTCTGATTTTAAGTAAAAACAGATTTCCTTTTGTTTAAAAAAGAAAAGAAAGTAGAAAGACTTCATTTATATAGTGCCTTTCATGACCTCAGGGTGTCCCAAAGTGCTTTACAGCTAATTAAGTACTTTTTTTGAAGTGCAGTTACTGTTGTAATATAGGAATCACAGCAGCCAATGTGCACGCAGCAAGATCCCACAGACAGCAATGAGATTACGACCAGTTAATCTGTTTTTTAATGATGTTGGTTGAGGCATGACTATTAACCAGGACACAGGGCAGAACTCCCCTGCTCTTCTTCAAAAAGTGCCAGGGCATCTTTTACATCCAGAGGGGGCCTCGGTTTAATGTCTCATCCAAAAGACAGCACCTCTGACAGTGTAGTACTCCCTCAGTACTGCACTGGGAGTGTCAGCCTAGATTATGTGCTGAAGTCTCTGGAGTGGGACTTGAACCCACAATCTTCTGACTCAGGTGAGAGTGCTACCACTGAGCCAAGGCTGTCACCTAAAATGGTAATGTTCTTGCAGCAATTCCAGTTAGTTAAACCTGATGGAGTGGAAGTATTCAAAGTTAATAACTTTCCTTTCTCTTCACAGTTGCTTCCATACCTGCAGACCAACCTGACTGGATTTAGACAGTTGGAGATTTTGAACTTCCGGAATGGCAGTATCGTAGTAAACAGTAAAATGAAGTTTGCCAAGTCTGTGCCGTACGATATCACCCACGCTGTCTACTCCGTCTTGGAAGACTTCTGCAGTGCAGCCGCCCAAAAGAATAACCTGAAAATCGACAGATATTCTCTCGATGTGGAGCCAGGTAAATGAGCAACAATTGATTCTGGCTCTTAGTCTGTGCTGAGAGTCTGAGTTTTCATTTAAAGGAGTCAAACAAAAGGAAGCAGATAAAACAGAGTGAAGTTCTCTTTTTCCAGAATCTGGTTTTAAGTATGATCATTAGTGAGCTCTAAAAGTTTATACGTAGTTGTGCATGAGGCAAAAGAACTGAAGTGCCACTAGTTACTACTAATTAGTCCGAGTGAATATACCCATTAGAGCAGTGGGAGGTGCCAGTCAAAGAATAGAATTGGGAATTCTGTCAAAAACAGTTTAGGATAAGCAGTGAATTCTGGGTGGTCCCTGCCATAGTGAACCAGTGAGTCCATTGAGGATGTAATCAAATCTCAAAATAATAGTTAAAAAGTGCAAAGGCTTTCATTTCCCACCACTATTTCCTTCACAGTAAAGATTATATATGGACATGAAAAGATACCAGCCCAACATCAATACACCTGCACTAGGGTTGCCAACCCTTCAGGTTTGTCCTGGAGTCTCCAGGAATTGAAGATTGATTTCCAGGACACTGCTGTGAGCAACCCAGGAGAAAAGTCATGGGAGCATTAAATAAATTGTGTGTTTTTTTTCATTTCCTTTGAATACTTTCATTTATTAGTTATAAAAATATTGGAGTGGGGGGAAAGGCTGTTCGTCTAACAGTTAAGAATCATTCAATCGGGTAATGAAGAGTCTGTTCGCTTTCCAATTGGCCGTGGGAAGGCGGGGCGCAGTGAGGATGGACTTGTCTGACGACCAATGGCGGGAACGTAAGGGCAGGGCTGTTGGAGGTGGGAGGTCATGTGATGAAACCTCCAGAGTTGACGACCCTAGTCTACACAGCTGTGTCCAATAGTGGCCCTGATTATATGTGATGTCCACAATTGATGTGTGAAAATGCTAATTCAATTGAAATGTTTAAATCAGTTGGACTAATCTGGAATCCCTTTTCAGCTGACCAAGCCAACACATGTAAGTTCCAGGCGTGCAATGAATTCTCCGAGTGTCGAGCAAACAGACGGACAGGAGAAACGCAGTGTGTCTGCTATCCTGGTTATATCAGTGTGGACGGACTGCCCTGCCAGAGCATCTGCAGCCTCAGACCAAACTATTGCCTCAACAATGGCAAATGCGAAATAGATCCAGAGAAGGGTGCTGTCTGCAGGTTTGTGACATGTGGGGGAGAGGCGTGTATGTGTGTGAATCCCAAGAAAATATAGAAATAAAAACGGTTGTCCAATTCTTAAAAGTGCCGGCTTCATGGAAGCCCAGATCCCTTTGTACTGTTTTCCCCTACGGTTCCCCCCTGAACTTACATTTTTCTCTAGTTTCTCTCCTATCTCCTCTCATGCTCTCTCCGAGTTCAACTTGACCATGAGACCCACCTCCTGCTCGACCCTATTCTCACCAAAATGCTGACCACCCAACTTCCTTTCCTGACCCCCATGTTAGCTGATATTGTTAATGATTCCCTCTCCTCAGGTACTGTCCCCCTCCCCTTCAAATCTGCTGTCATCACCCCCCTCAAAAAACCCACCCTTGACCCCTCTGTTCTTACAAACTACCACCCCAGCTCCAACTCCCTTTCCTCTCCAAAGCCCTCGAACGTGTTGTCGCCTCCCAAATCTATGCCCATCTTTCCCGCAACTCCATGCTTGAATCCCTCCAATCAGGTTACCACCCCGCCACAGTACTGAAACGGCCCTTATCAAAGTCACAAATGACGTCCTATGTGACGGACCGTGGTGAACTATCCCTCTTCATCCTTCTCAACCTGTCTGCAGCCTTTGACATAGTTGACCACACCATCCTCCTCCAACGCCTCTCCTCCATCGTCCAGCTGGGTGGGACTGCACTCACTTGGTTCCATTCTTATCTATCCACTCATAGCCAGAGCAATGGCTTCTCTTCCCGCTCCCACATGGTTACCTCTGGAGTCCCCCAGGGATCTATCCTTGGCACCCTCCTATTTCTCATCTACATGCTGCCCCTCAGCGACATCATCCAAAAACACAACGTCAGATTTCACGTGCTCTGATGACACCCAGCTCTACCTCACCACCACCTCTCTCGACCCCTCCACTGACTCTGATTTGTCACATTGCTTGTCCGACAGCAAAGATTTCCTCCAACCAAATAGTGGGAAGACCAAAGCCATTGTCTTCTGTTCCCTAGCCACCGACTCCATCCCTCTCCCTGACCACTGTCTGAGGCTGAACCAGACCGTTCACAACCTTGGCATCCTATTTGACCCTGAGATGAGTTTCTGACCACATATCCGCTCCATCACCAAGACCACCTACTTCCATTCTCCGTAACATCGCCTGACTCCGCCCCGCCTCAGCTCATCTGCTGCTGAAACCCTCATCCATGCCTTTGTTACCTCCAGACTGGACTATTCCAATGCTCTCCTGGCTGGCCTCTTATCATCCACCCTCCATAAACTTGAGCTCATCCAAAACTCTGCTGCCCGTATCCTAACTCGCACCAAGTCCCGTTCTCCCATCACCCTGCGCTCGCTGACCTACGTTGGCTCCCAGTCAGGGAACGCCTCGATTTAAAAATTCTCATCCTTGTTTTCAAATCCCTCCATGGACTCACCCCTCCCTAGCTCTGCAACCTCCTCCAGCCCTACAACCCTCCAAGATTCTTGCCTCTTGCACATTCCCGATTTTAATCACTCCACCATTGGCGGCTGTGCCTTCAGCTGTCTTACGCCCTAAGCTCTGGAATTCCCTCCCTAAACCTCTTCGCCCCTCTACCTCATTCTCCTCTTTTAAGACGCTCCTTAAAACTTACCTCTTTGATCAAGCTTTTGGTCATCTGTCCTAATACCTCCTTATGTGGCTCAGTGTCAAATTTTGTTTGACAATCACTCCTGTGAAGCGCCTTGGGACATTGTACTATGTTAAAGGTGTTATATAAATGCAAGTTTTTGTTGTCTCGGGATGACGGTCAACCAAAAGATTTACCCCAGAATAAAGCCCTCAAGTTAGATCACTGTCAATCAGATCACTCTTAGAATAAGATATCTTTTCATTCAACTCTAGGGCTTCTCAGGCAACCTAGCTCTGAAGTCCAGACTTTCCTATCAACATGACTGAGATTACCTTTACCCATCACTTCCTTCTATATAGCTACTGATCGCATCTGAGTGACTGTTTCACTTACTTTGGATGATTATAAGGGGATCAAACATATATTCTTTTGCTCCTCGTTCCTCTTTCATGCCCAACAGTTCTTTTCCTCAACAATGAAGTCCAAGACCATCCAGGTCCTGAATGTCTGAGTAGTCTATTCTAGCACCTAAAACACTCCTAGACAGGAGGCAAAGAATAGCTTGTCCACTGATAGCAGATCCTTCCCTCACCTCCAGCATCCAACTTCTCTCTCCAATTTGTTGCTTCTCTGTATGCTCTTCTCAGCTCCAAACACACCATCCTATGCACTTTACCCCCTTCCTGCATCCTCACTGTGTCGAAATCAAGATCCATTGCATTGTCTCCTACTCCAATTCATTCTTTCCCCAAGGCCTCAAAACAGTTCAGCTTCTTACCTCCCTCACCTCTGACAATCTGCAGCTTTTTAAACCCCAGACTTAATGTCACCTACCGATTATTTCCAGATCTAACGTCTTCTCCCTTTATCTTTTTTACCTTAGTGGTGCCTGCACTCTCGACCCTGGTCATTCACCTTGGTTCATCAATTTAAAAAATATCACCACAAATTTAGAAAAGACAAAATAAACCTGTATATGTTATTTAAATCAGTCTTGACATGCATAGAGATGGCTAAGGACCAAGTCAAAAGGAATGTACCTATTCAAAGACAAACATCAACATTTTACTGGGACCCTTGTTTATCAATTTATTCAACAAATACATATTTACCCAATACCAATTGCATGATATTACAAATACTTAAACTGACCCTTTAAGGTAGGAGAACTATGACCCTTGTGAAAGGTACTGAAAAGAGACAAGCTCCCAGGACCATTCACAGTCCAGATCTAAATTTTGATACTGAAAGGAGTATTCCAGGATACAGTCCTATGCTGACTGTATCCTAGTTTTGTTTCCATGTGTAAATTTGCTGTCTTAATGTGTTAGTAAAATAAACACTTGAAATTCCTCCATCTGGCCCACAGTTTTCCTCATGACTCTCCTACTCCAGGCATATTGAGGTAGGATGTCTCATCACTTGGCTGAATGCTCCCCCTTGTTGCTCAGGTTGTGGCCTACATTCTGCATGAAGCTTTGCCCATGAAATGAGAAGCCACGTCCAGCAGGCCGGGCACAAGGTCAGTTTCATGCACCAAAAAACTCTATTTGGCCACCAATCGTTCCCCACACTGGTGATTCAGTCCGTCGAGATGTGCCAAAATAATAAATGTCACTTTTGCATGCTGCAAAATAACTTTTATTTGCTGATATGTATTCTGATCCAACCAGCCAGGTACTTGTAAACAAGTTTTATTCTATGGCCTTCCACTAAAGCTGTCTTCATGGCTGTCCAGTTTCCCTCAAATCACTGCATCTGTGCTCCAGTTGATGACCTTTTTTCCATTAACTCAGGGGCTTCCAAGACTCTGTCTTCTTTTCCAACCTGTTCCTACTTGCTCAACTTGTCATCATATTTATCTTTTGTTGGTGATGCAGCTCATCATACACTTTCTTCAGATTGCATGCCCTGCATTCACAACCTCCAGTCTCTTGTTCTGTGCTTTGATCGTGACTTCTTAGTCTCCAGTGAAAATCTTGGTTCTTTCATTTCTTCAAATTTCACGTTTAACCAACACTCCAAGCTCTGCTTCCAGCCCTGGTCTCTCTTCATCCATCAACATTGTTGGCCTCACTCCTCTCCTCTCCTCTCATCTCAACTCCAACTCCCACATCTCTTCCATTGCTAAAGCTGCCTCTAAGAAGCTTGATTTCCTTTTTTTGTATCAAACACTTCTTCCCCCGCTAAACAACTCTTAACTCTCCCAGTCTATTCAAGACACGAATACTATCCCCATACCTGCACTATTCTCACTCTCAAGGATACAAGGAAAACCTGATGTATGATCCCCATCTCAGTCCTACATGCTGTTTATCCTCCACTGCTGAAATTGAGCCTCATGGCATAGTCTCCTACTCTAACTCGTTTTTTCCCAGGACCTCAGACTGTGGAACCCCTCAGATCCTTCAATCTTTCTTTCCTCCTACAATATGTTCAAACAAAAAATTGTTGTCACCTCATCGCTGCTTTCCAATTTACCCAGACTTCTCTCTCGTCCTTTTTGGTCTTGTGCTGCTCTGCACAATGGGTCTCGGTCCTTCACCTCGGTTTCTCAATTTAAAAATGTTCCAGCATAAGAATAAGACTTGAATTAATAAGCTTACAACTTGGTATTGAAGAGAGAAATCATCACTTAACTTACTGCACATTACAACCTCAAGGTAATAGTTTAAACAAACATTAATGCTAGACAGAAACTGACAGGACAAAATCAAAAGCTGTTAATTTTAATTCTTTGTAACAATTTGAAGGAGTAAACGGGTCCTGATGTTGACACTCCCTCTTTGAATTTACGCAGAAAGCTAACTCAATTTTTGATCTTGTGACGAATGGGGCTCTAACACTCAACTGGCAACACAGTATACCCTTCAGTACCAATTAGCAGGCACTGCTAAATGCAGCAGTATTTTGTCCAGATAATTGTTATGTTCTAAATTCCAGATGCCACGTAGATTCCGACTGGTTATATCGAGGCGAGCGCTGCTCTGAGCTCGAGTCCGAGCCACTAATCGCCACGATTAGTATTGTGTCCATTTTTGTTTTGCTGCTCCTTGTTTCGTCTGTGACTCTCATCTTGCCAAAGATATTCCACAAATGTAAACCGGAGAAAAAGAAGAGCGATCGGTTTCTGTAAGCCTTTTTTAAAATATTTTTTCCAAGTTTTTCTTTGATTCAAAAGCTTTTTTTCTCTTTCTTGCATTTTGATGCTCTTTTTGTCAAAGTATTTTTTCTTTTAATGTTTGAGCAATTCGCAATCTGTTCTGTAACTTAGACATATCAACAGTCTCTATGGCATTGCGAGCAAGGCGAATGTTAATCCAGCCTTTGAACACGATGAGCCATTGACAGTTGACCATCGACAACCAGCTGATTCTCCCAGCATGCCTAGCAGTTCAACCAGCACTGCTGCTGTTGCAGCACTCCCTCAAGAGTTAAAGAAAATGCTGGAAAATGTAAACTTTAGCAAAGAGGTAACTGCATCAAATCTTTTTTTAATGTACACCTTTTTCTTTTTCTGCTTTGACCAGAACTCTCCTCAACTCTTCTTTTTGTCTTTATTGAGTAGGATCTTTTGCTTTTTCCATTTTAAATCCAATGACATTATTTTTGATTATTACTTTTTTGCCCGAAATGGATGACAATGGACACAAGTGCATGAATAAGTCTCTCGTACAAAGTTCCATTTAGTGACATTTCTATAAAGCAGCAAGAGGCAGCTGTACATTCACATTGAAAAAAATCGTCTAAACTGCCACACTTTGAAAGGGACACAAGTTATTTAATTACTAAGTGTTGTACAAATAAAACACAAGGGCAGGCTATCAGAGAAAGAATAAATATCGATGTACACTGCCGCCTTTGTACTGAAGACCTTGGCCAGAAACCATACTAAAATCCTTATCAATAGATGGCAATATTCTTTTATCACCTCATTGACTGTTTCTTTTAACCCCCCCTTCCTCCCCTCCCCCTGTTAATATAACGGCCTTGGTTCAGATTTGCAATTTGGTGTGAGCTGAACTAATCAAAACCCATGAAAACTAGAACCAGAACCAACCCATTTTTCCGAATGGAGATAAAATTGTAAAAAAGTGTCAGCTTTTCTTTTTTCAGAATATACTAGTGTACCTGCCTTGTACTACCAACCATGTACACGACTGCCATCTCACTCCCCCTCTGCCCCATACAGTGCCCTCTGGCAGTTGTACCTTATCAGTCAGGTGAATATCAGTAGATTTTGGAATAGCATAAAAAAACTTGTGGTCAAATGAGTTGCATTTTAGGATACAAACTCCTAACACAATATTAAATTCCTTTGTCCACTACTTTAATATGAGCAATAATAACTTTCAAATAATGCCTTATATGTACGCAATGTAATCCAGAACCATTGCATATCCAAGATTATAAATAATTAGCTCATGATGCTATATTCCCTCCCAACCCCCACCGATGCCACCACCATCAGTACATTTTGGCCAGGGGAAAGATGCTCTTGGAGGTAGGAACTGTTGGATAGTTGAGGTGATATTTGCCTCTTCAAGTAGAGTTAAATCCATGCCTTAGGTTTCCAAATTTCGCTTAGTGAGCAAAGTCTCCTGTGTTAGGGAAAGTGTTAACATAGGATCATAGAATGATACCGCACAGAAGGAGGCCATTCGGTCCATCGTGCCTGTGCTGGCGCTTTGAAAGAGCTATCCAATTAGTCCTATTCCCCTACTCTTGCCCCATAGCTCTGCAATTTTTTCCCTTCAATTATTTATCCAATTCCCTTTTGAAAGTTATTATTGAATCTGCTTTCACCACCCTTTTAGGCAGTGCATTCTAGATCATAACAACGAATTGTTTTCCTCATCTTGCCTCTGGTTCTTTTGCCAATTACCTTAAATCTGTGTCCTCTGGTTACCGAACCTTCTACTACTGGAAACTGTTTCTCCTTATTTACCCTATCAAAACCATTCATGATTTTCAACACTTCAATCAAATCTCCCCTTAACTCTCTCTGCTCTAAGGAGAACAACCTCAGCTTCTCCAGTCTCTCCACGTAACTGAAGTCCCTCATCCCTGGTACTATTCTAGTAAATCGCCTCTTCACCCTCTCTAAGGCCTACTAGGGAGTTGATTTTTAAACAATTTTGTTCTTGGGATGTTGGCAAAGCAGCCAAGGCCACATTTATTGCCCTTCTCTAGCTGCCCTGAGAAAATGGTGGTGGGCCTTCTTTTTGAACCACTGTAGTCCGTGTGGTGATGGTGCTTCCATAATAGTGTGAGGTAGGGAATTCCAGGATTTTGACCCATTGACGATGAAGGATTGGTGATCTATGTTCACGTTAGGATGGTGTGTGACTTGGAGGTGATAGTGTTCCTACAACGATGCTGCTCTTATTCTTCTTGGTGATAAAGGTCGCAGGGGAGGGAGGTGATGTTGAAATGACCTTGGTGAGTTGCTGTAATGCATCCTGTGGATCGTATATAGTGCAACCACAATACACCGGTGGGATCTAACTGAAGGCTACAGCTAAGAATGCCAAATATATTGCCATGTTAGAAATATTGAATATTTGTAACTGGAGATCTCTTCAGCTCCTGCTCTATCGAAAGTCTTGTTCTGAACTGTAACCTTAGTTTTTATTCCTCCATTACTTGGAGCAGTTGGAACTTTTTGTCCAAACAGAAAAAAGAAATCACAGATATCTCCAGCTATGATTGCCATATAGAAATATCCATTACTGAACTGTTGAGCTCACTCGTGTTTTCTATGTTATCTGAATGTAGACATGGACGGCAGCAGTCTGGTGTTTCCGGTAAGTAATGGCATGCAGCTAATCTAAGAACATCCATCGACCCTGAAAAAACTTGAAGATGAAGTCAGTGCACTATCTACCGAGACAGGATTATGAACAGATAATTGTGTGTTCCAGTTCATTGTGCACATCTCTTTCAAATTCTAATTTATTGTTAAAAAAAAATATGTTGTGCAATGATAAAAGGAATCACATTAAGAAAGTATTACGACCCAACATTTAATGTTAGATACTGAACTCAGTCCTTGCATTTATCACAATTGAAGCCCTGATTCGATAGAGCATTACTGTGTTTTATTTACACAGGTCACTGGAGCCCCCTACAAGGCCAGGTCTGACAAGCTAGCATCAACAACTGTGCAGTGTGAACAATATCCACAACACAGAGAGGTGAGCTTTGAAAACAAAACAAGATTTTAAATAAGTCTACCTCATTATGTACGGTGTTATGTGTGATTTTGTGTGTCTCAGAGTTTTTATAAATATGAGTGTAGAATGTAAGATTAAAGAGGTAATGATAAATTTGTACGAAGGAATGGTTAGGCCACAGGAGGAGTTCTGTACACGGTTTTGGGTGCCCCATTATAGAAAGGACAATACAGCCATAGAGAGCAAACAGTATAGATTCACCAGGATGATGCCAGGGATGGGAGTCTATAGGTACGAGGAGACACTTGAGATCTCAAGGGAAATTGGAGATGAGCAATAAACGCTGGCCTTGCCAGCGACGCCCACATCTCATGAATGAATATAAAAAAATAACTAAGATCTCTCAATCTTAGATTTAAAGGATCTTAAGGATCAACAAGGTCATCTATGTGCGGAACCACACGAGATGGGTGAGATCCTGAATGAATATTTCACATCGGTATTTACGGTTGAGAAAGTCATGGATGTTAGGGAACTTGGGGAAATAAATAGTGATGTCTTGAGGAGTGTACATATTACAGAGAGGGAGGTGCTGGAAGTCTTAACGCGTATCAAGGTAGATAAATCTCCGGGACCTGATGAAATGTATCCCAGGACGTTATGGGAGGAAATTGCGGGTCCCCTAGCAGAGATATTTAAATCATCAACAGCTACAGGTGAGGTGCCTGAAGATTGGAGGGTAGCAAATGTTGTGCCTTTGTTTAAGAAGGGCAGCAGGGAAAAGCCTGGGAACTACAGACCGGTGAGCCTGACATCTGTAGTGGGTAAGTTGTTAGAGGGTATTCTGAGGGACAGAATCTACAGGCATTTGGAGAGGCAGGGACTGATTAGGAACAGTCAGCATGGTTTTGTGAGAGGAAAATCATGTCTCTCGAATTTGATTGAGTTTTTTGAAGGGGTAACCAAGAAGATAGATGAGGGCTGTGCAGTAGACGTGGTCTACATGGACTTTAGCAAAGCCTTTGACAAGGTACCGCATGGTAGGTTGTTACATAAGGTTAAATCTCACGGGATCCAAGGTGAGGTAGCCAATTGGATACAAAATTGGATTGACGACAGAAGACAGAGGGTGGTTGTAGAGGGTTGTTTTTCAGGAGGCCTGTGACCAGCGGTGTGCCTCAGGGATCGGTGCTGGGTCCGCTGTTATTTGTTATTTATATTAATGATTTGGATGAGAATTTAGGAGGCATGGTTAGTAAGTTTGCAGATGACACCAAGATTGGTGGCATTGTGGACAGTGAAGAAGGTTATCTAGGATTGCAACGGGATCTTGATAAATTGGGCCAGTGGGCCGATGAATGGCAGATGGAGTTTAATTTAGATAAATGTGAGGTGATGCATTTTGGTAGATCGAATCGGACCAGGACCTACTCCGTTAATGGTAGGGCGTTGGGGAGAGTTATAGAACAAAGAGATCTAGGAGTACAGGTTCATAGCTCCTTGAAAGTGGAGTCACAGGTGGATAGGGTGGTGAAGAAGGCATTCGGCATGCTTGGTTTCATTGGTCAGAACGTTGAATACAGGAGTTGGGATGTCTTGTTGAAGTTGTACAAGACATTAGTAAGGCCACACTTGGAATACTGTGTACAGTTCTGGTCACCCTACTATAGAAAGGATATTATTAAACTAGAAAGAGTGCAGAAAAGATTTACTAGGATGCTACCGGGACTTGATGGTTTGACTTATAGGGAGAGGTTAGATAGACTGGGACTTTTTTCCCTGGAGAGTAGGAGGTTAAGGGGTGATCTTATAGAAGTCTATAAAATAATGAGGGGCATAGATAAGGTAGATAGTCAAAATCTTTTCCCAAAGGTAGGGGAGTCTATAACGAGGGGGCATAGATTTAAGGTGAGAGGGGAGAGATACAAAAGGGTCCAGAGGGGCAATTTTTTCACTCAAAGGGTGGTGAGTGTCTGGAACGAGCTGCCACAGGCAGTAGTAGAGGCGGGTACAATTTTGTCTTTTAAAAAGCATTTGGACAGTTACATGGGTAAGATGGGTATAGAGGGATATGGGCCAAGTGCAGGCAATTGGGACTAGCTTAGTGTTATAAACTGGGCGACATGGACATGTTGGGCCGAAGGACCTGTTTCCATGTTGTAAACTTCTATGATTCTATAAAGTTAACAATTGAGCTAGCATCAACTGCCATTTGCAGAAGAGAGTTCCAAACTTCTACCCCCTTTGCGTGTAGAAGTGTTCCCTAACTTCACTCCTGGAAGTCCTGGCTCTAATTTTTAGGCTATGTCCCCTAATCCTAGACTCCCCAACCAGCAGGAATAGTTTCTCTCTGTCTACCCTATCAGTTCCCCTTAGTATCTTGACGACTTCGATCAAATCGCTCCTTCATCTTCTAAATTCCAGGGAATACAACCCTAGTTTGTGTAATCTCTCCTCATAATTTAACCCTTGGAGTCCAGATATCATTCTAGTAAATCTACACTGCACTCCCTCCAAGGCCATAATAAAACCATAAGAGATAGGAGCAGGAGTAGGAGTAGGCCATTCGGCCCCTCTGCCATTTAATGAGATCATGGCTCATCTGATTTTTTTACCTCAACTCCACTTTCCCGCCCTTTTCCCATATCCTTTGACTCCCTTGCTGATCAAAAATTTGTCTAACTCAGCCTTGAATGTATTCAATGACTCAGCCTCCACAGCTTTTTTAGGTAAAGAATTCACGATCTTCTGGGAGAAGAAATTCCTCCTCATTTCCGTCTTAAACAGGCGACCGCTTATTCTGAGACTATGCCCCCTAGTTTTAGATTCCCCCATGAGGGGTAACTTCCCTTCAGCATCTACCCTATCGAGTCCCCTCAGAATCTTGTATGTTTCAATAAGATCTCCTCTCATTCTTCTAAACTCCAGTGAGTATAGACCCAACCTGTTCAATCTTTCCTCATAAGACAACGCTTCCACGCCCTGAATCAACCTAGTGAACCTTCTCTGAACTGCCTCCAATGCAAGTATATCCTTCCTTAAATAAGGGCACCAGAACTGTACGCAGTACTCCAGGTGTGGTCTCATCAGCACCCTGTATAGTCATAGCATAACTTACCTGCTTTTATACTCCATCCCCCTAGAAATAAAGGCCAATATTCCTTTACCTTCCGGATTACCTGCTGCACCTGTGTGTTGACTTTTTGTGTTTCATATACGAGGACACCCAGATCCCTCTGTACCACAGCATTTTGTAATATTTCTCCATTCAAATAATATTTTACTTTTTTATTTTTCCTCCCAAAGTGGATGACTTCACATTTTCCCACATTATATCCCATCTGTCAAATTTTTGCCCATTCGCTTAACCTTGTGTTCTCATCGCAACTTGCTTTTCCACCTATCTTTGTATCATCATCATTGTGGTCCAACCAGGACTTTATATAGCTGTAGCATAACTTCTACCCCTTGTATTCCAGTTCTCTAGATATAAAGGCCAGCATTCCTTTAGCCTTTTTGATTATTTTCTGTACCTGTCCGTGACATTTTAATGATCTATATGCATGGGCCCCTAAGTCTCTTTGGACCTCCACTGTTTCGAGCTTTTCACCATTTAGAAAGTACTCTGATCTGTTCTTTTTAGGTCCAAAGTGGATGACCTCGCACTTGCCTACATTGAAATCCATTTGCCACAGTTTTGCTCATTCACTTAACCTACGAATATCTCTCTAATTTTATGCTGCCTTCTACACTGCTTACACTGCTGCTATCTTTGTGTCATCGGCTCTCTATCCAGTCATCTAAGTCATTAATAAATACAGTGAATAGTTGAGGCCCCAATACAGATCCTGTGGGACACCACTAATCACATCCTGCCAATTTGAGTACCTGCCCATTATCCCTGCTCTATGTCTCCTGTCGCTCAGCCAATTTCCTAACCAGATCAATAATTTGCCCTCAATTCCATGAGCTTCAACTTTAGCTAATAGCCTCTTATGAGGGACTTTATCAAATGCCTTCTGGAAGTCCATATAAACAACATCCATAGACATTGCGCTGTCCACTACTTTAGTCACCTCTTCAAAATATTTAATCAGGTTTGTCAGGCATGACCTACCCTTTACAAATCCATGCTGGCTCTCTCTGATCAGCTGAAAATTTTCAAGGTGTTCAGTCACTCTATCCTTAATTATAGACTCTAGTAATTTCCTGACAACAGATGTTAGGCTAACTGGTCTGTAATTTCCCGCTTTCCCTCTCTCACCTTTCTTAAATAGCGAGGTGACATGAGCAATTTTCCAATCTAAAGGAACAGTTCCTGAACTTTGGAAGATTATAGTTGGGGCATCTGCAATGTTCTCACCGACTTCCTTTAAAACCCTGGGATGGAAACCATTATGTCCCGGGGATTTGTCACTCTTTAGTGCTATTATTTTCTTCATTACTGTTAATTTGCTTATGTTAATTATGGTGAGACCCCGTCCCTGATTCAAATTTGTTTCCTTGGGATTTCCAGCATGCTATCCTCTTCCCCTACAGTAAATACTGACACAAAGTAATTATTTAACATGACCACCATTTCCTTATTTTCATTTACAATATCACTATTATCACTTTTTAAGGGGCCCACATTGCTCTTAATATAATTGTAAAAAATTTTTGTGTTGATTTTGATATCCCTTGAAAGTTTCTTTTCATACTCCCTTTTTGTAGCTCTTTCTATCTGTTTTGTCACCCTTTGCTGTTCTTTGAATCTCTCCCAGTTGCCAGGATCTGTGCCATTTTTTGCATTTTTGTATGCTTTTTCTTTTAGTTTTATGTTGTCCCTTACCTCTTTTGTTGTCCATGGCTACTTTTTTGGCAAGTAGAGCTCTTGCCCCTTAGGGGTATAAACAGGTTCTGTATTACGTTAAATTCTTTTTTGAATGCCTCCCACTGATCTTCTGTCGTTTTACCCATTAACAGGTTTGCCCAGTTTACTATGAACAGTCTCTGTCTCATCCCTTTGAAGTTGGCCTTACCTAAATTTAGAATCTTAGTAGGTGTTACGGGTTTCTCCCTTTCAAACACAATGATGAACTTGATCATATTATGATCGCTATTAGATAAATGCTCATGCACCATTAGGTTGTTAACTAAATCTGGCTCATTACTCATTATTAATTCTAATATGGCCTGCCCCCTTAGAATCATAGAAAGGTTAGAGCATAGAAGGAGGCCATTCGGCCCATCAAGTCCATGCTGGCCCTATGCATGAGCAATCCAGCTAGTCCCACTCCTCCACCCTATCCCCGTAGCCCTGCACGTTTTTTTGTTTCAAGTACTTATCCAGTTCCCTTTTGAAGGCCATGATTGAATTTGCCTTCGCCACTCGCTCAGGCAGTACATTCCAGATCCCAACCGCTCGCTGTGTAATAAAGTTTTTCCTCATGTCACCTTTGGTTCTTTTGCCAATCACCTTAAATCTATGCCCTCTGGTTCTTGCCCCTTCTGCCAATGGGAACAGTTTCTATCTACTCTGTCTAGACCTTTCATGATTTTGTACACCTCTATCAAATCTCCTCTCAACCTTCTCTGTTCCAAGGAGAACAATCCCAGCTTCTCCAGTCTATCCACATAATTTAAGTCCCTCAATCCTGGAATCATTCTAGTAAATCTCCTCTGCAACCTCTCTAAGGCCTTCACATCTTTCCTAAAGTGCGGTGCCCAGAACTAGATACAATACTCCAGCTGTGGCAGAACCAGTGTTTTATATAGGTTCATCATGACTTCCTTGCTTTTGTACTCTATGCCTCTATTTATAACACCCAGGATCCCGTCTGCTTTTTTAACCACTTTCTCAACCTGCCCTGCCACCTTCAACGATTTGTGCACATATACCCCCAGAACCCTCTGTTCCTCTACCCCTTTTAGAATTGTGCCCTCTAGTTTATATTGCCTATCCTCATTTTTCCTACTAAGATGTATCACCTCGCATTTTTCCGCGTTAAACTTCATCTGCCCCGTGTCCGTCCATGCCACCAGCCTGTCTATATCCTCTTGAACTCTATCACTGTCCTCCTCACTGTTCACTACACTTCCAAGTTTTGTGTCATCTGCAAATTTGGAAATTGTGCCCTGTACTCCCAAGTTCAAATCATTAATATAACCTTCTTGGTTCTAGGACATATTGTTGCAGAAAGCTGTCCTGAACACAGTCAAGAAATTCATTATCTTTCTGACATGAGGTCATCTGCTTATCCCAATCAATATGAAAGTTAAAATCCCCCATTAAAACCACTCTGTCTTTGCTACAAGCTTGTCTAAACTCTGCATTTACACATTCTGCCACTTCACACCTTCCAGGGGGCCTCTACACAACTCCCACTACAGTCCTTTTCTATTTCTTATTTCTACCCATAAAGTCTCCACTGCCTGCTTACCTCTCGTTATATCCTCTCATCATTGAAGTAATTTTATCCTTAATCACTAAGGCTACTCCTCCCACTCTACCAGTTTCCCTATCCTTCCTGTAGATTTTATAACCTGGTATATTCAGTTCCCAGTCCTGACTGCCTTGCAGCCATGTCTCAGTAATGACTACCATCTCATACCCTTTAAATTGAATTTGTTCCTTATACTCCATGCATTTGTATAAGGAATGCTTATTTGGGCCACACCCCCTAACCTATCCTTCTGCTCTAATGTTGTTTTTCTCACACACATCTTATTCTCTCCTGATTTAATTATTTTACATCTTTTAGTTTTCCCTTTACCTATAGTGCCTAAAGCATGATTTCTCACTATTACTCTACTCTCTTCCTTTTCGTTTGTTTTAGAATTAAATTATTTATACTGCCTTCTCCACCTGAGCCCTCACTCCCATTTACTAGTTTGAAGTCCTTGTGACCGCCCTATTTATCCTTTCCGCTAGAACCCTGGTCCCAGCCCGGTTCAGGTGGAGCTCGTCCCAACGGTACAGATCCTCCCTGTCCCAGTACTGATGCCAGTATCCCAGGAAATGGAACCCCTCTTTCCCACACTACTCCTTCATCCACGTATTCACCTCCCTAATCTGCTTATCCCGACACCAATTTGCGTGTGGCTCAGGTAATAATCCATAGATTATAACCCTCGAGGTCCTGTTCCTTAATTTAACTCTTGGTACTCTCTGAATAAGACCTCTTGCCTACTCTTTCCCATGTTGTGGGTCCCAATATGGACCACAATGACTGGATCCTCCCCTTCCTCTCCAATATCCTTTCAAGCTGGTTCAAGATGTCTCTCATCCTGGCACCAGGTAGGCAACGTACTATGTGGGACTCTCGATCCTGCTTACAAAGGATGCTATCTGTCCCCCTAATTATTGAATCCCCTACAATTACCACATCACGCTTGTCCTCTTCCTCCTCACTTTGGACAGCCTCCTGCTCCATGGTGCCATGGTCAGCATTCTGGCTGTCCTTCTGACAGTCTTTATCCTTATCCTCACAGGTAGCAAGTACATTGTACCTGTTGGATAGGATCAGTTTCTGGGGATCCTCATTCTCTACCTCTCCTGGGTTCCCCTTACTCTGTATACCATTGGTCACACCAACCCCGTTATGATCTTGTACCTCTCTCTGAGGTGTGACCAAGGTCTGGAGCAAACTGCCCAGATACTCCTCCCCCTCCCTTATGTGTCTGAGTGTCTCCAACTCACACTTCAGCTCAATGACTGAGCTGGAGAGATTCGAAGAGGAGACATCTACTGCAGATGTGTTCGCTCGGGACATTCTTGCTGTCCACAAACTCCCACATCCTGCAATCCAGATACATAACCTGCTCGGCCATATCTTAGTCGATATTTACTTATAGATAATTACTTTTTAGTCTGTTTTGGTTTTTTTTTTGCTTTCTTTTAAAATGTAGCACCTCCTGCCCCCTCTAACCAAATTCTTAAGTTCCCACTCAGTTCACGATCGACTCTGATGGTGATGCGCTCTGTGCTTCAGCAGGTAACCTCCTACTTTATACACCTTTTGAGAACACCAGTTACAACTGCTCAATCAGCTTCCAGCTCACAGTAATTCCCCCCTATTCAGGCAGTCACTTATAGCTGATTGACTGTTAACTGTCACTGACTTGCAGTTTCTGTTAACCGTTATTAAGTTGCAGTTTCTTTTGAAGTTTTAAAGTTTTAAGTCAAATTTTAAACTAAAATTTTAATTTCAACTCACCTGTTACTTTACCACAGATTCCCACTCGAACCAAATTCTTAAGTTCCCCTCTGTTCACGAGCCACTCTGATAGCGATGCGCTGTGTAATTAATTGGTTGTAAAGCGCTTTGGGACATCCTGAGGTCGTGAAAGGCGCTATATAAATGCAAGTCTTTCTTTCTTTACTTAGTATAAACTAGAATGCGAAGTTCCTAAATCACCCTCCTCATTCTTCTTTGATTCCTCTCCAACACATTGAATGTAAGGTTCTAAAATTACAGACAGTACTCAAAATGGCCCCATGAATCAGCTATATGCAAAGTTGGTTTAACTTGTTCAAGATCAACCAAGATGCAGCCCATAACACGATTAGCTTTGTTGATTACAGCTTTGGCAAGTCCAACTGGCATAATTTAAACTAGGACCATCCATGTTGTTTTACTTTTTTGTTATTTTGCTATTTTGCTTACTTTTTGTTAGTTTGTTTTGTTTAAAACTAACTTGGGCTTCATTCCCTACCCCCCTGAGCTTTTAGTGGTGTTGCCTCTTTAAGGGAAAGGAGATGGAGTATCATGATGGTATAGGGTTGCCAATTCTGATTGTACGTATTCCTGGAGTTTATCACATGATCTCCTGCCTCCAACTGCCCCGCCCCCACATTCCCGCCATTGGTCAGCCGACACCTCCATCCTCGCAACGCACCGCCTTCCCACGCCAATTGGAAAGTGAACAGACTCTTCATCACCTGATTGGATGAATCTTGACTGTCAGTCAAACAGCCCTTTTCCCTCTCCCATCTCTAATAATTATAGAACCAATAAGTAAAAGTGTTGAAATAAAATGAAAAAAACTACCATTTTGTTTTAATGTCCCTGTGACTTTTCTCCCTGGATTGCTCGCAGCAGTGTCCTGGAGATTAATCTTTAATTCCTGGAGACTCCAGGACAATCCTGGAGGGTTGGCAACCCTACGATGGTATTGGATTTTACCCAGTCCCACAGGCCTACTTTAAAATGGGACCCTTGTCGTATCCATGTTTCACCTGACATTTATTCACATTAATATCAGTTGGCCTGCCACTGATCAAAACTATTCATTCATAAAACAAAGTGTATCTAAAACCATCCTTCCTCCTTCACTTTCTAGCATGTTCCTAGTCCCACTGCTGGGAGCAGGCTGTCCAATCAGTTAACTGTGAGCAGACGGGTTGAGAGTGGAGACGGCAGCACCTGATATTAGTCAGCAGCTCCTAATTCTACTGATGCGTTTATTTACAGCTTTGGCCATTACCAGAATCACAGGCGTACAGCGTATCTTCCTATAATCTCCTGTCAAGATGGAAAATGGAGCCTTCTGATGAAATAACCATTTTCTGAAGAGCAGTACAATCACAAATATCTTTAACATGAGATCTGAAGCCTCTGCCTTGTACAGTAATTCAAATGACCCCATTCACTTGTGTTTCTGTATTTTGGTAAAAATCTTGACAGCCCTGCGCTGAGGAATATACCTAATATATATATGTATACATGGGGAGGGATCTAATTAATAATGGTGTTGAAAGTAAACCCATAAGATTGAAATGTGTTTCTTAAAATTAAGAACCATGGTTTTAGAGTAGTAGCTGCAGTCCACTTTATTACGTTACCATAAAAATAGAGCTATCTTCTCCACTCCTCTCTCCTCCTTTAAGATGCTGCTTAAAACTTACCTCTTTGGCCAATCTTTTGGTCACCTGTCCTAATATCTCTTTACGTGGCTTGGTGTCAAATTCTATCTGAACGCTTCTTGGGATGTTTTACTACATTAAAGGCACTATATAAATGCAAGTTGTTGATTTGTACACAATGCAACATCTTGGGAAGTTCTTATTTTCCCAGAAATCCCAAGTTAAGAGAAAATAATCAAAATTACGCCAAATAGATAGCCAGAACTATAACCACTGAAATGAATGCTCAATGATTTCAAAATCCTCATTCTTATTTACAAATCCCTCCATGACCCTGTCCACCCAACCTTTGTGAGCTCCTCCATCTTTATGTCCCGTCCCGACCTGATCCCTTTGCTCCTTTAACTCTGGCCTCCTGTACGCCCCCCCATCCTGTACTTTCTCCCCCCGCCGCTCCTCCTTCCCCCCCCTTTCCCCCCTCCCCCCCCCTCCCCCTCCTTCTCCCCCTCCTTCTCCCCCTCCTTCCCCCCTCCCCCTCCTTCCCCCCTCCCCCTCCTTCCCCCCTCCCCCTCCTTCCCCCCTCCCCCCCTTCCCCTCCTCCCCCTCCTTCCTTCCCCCCCCTCCCCCTCCTTTCCCCCCCTCCCCCTCCTTTCCCCCCCTCCCCCTCCTTTCCCCCCCTCCCCCTCCTTTCCCCCCCTCCCCCTCCTTTCCCCCCCTCCCCCTCCCCCTCCCGTACTCCTTCTCCCCCCCCCCGCCCCCCCCTCCTCCGTCCCTCCCTCCTATACGTCCCCCCTCAGTGGCAGAGCTTTCAACTATCTCCGTCCTATTCGCTGGAACTCCCTCCCTTTTTCTCTCCCATCTTTAACCGCCCTCTCAAAGCCTATTCGACCATGTCACCTCTCCTAACTGCTCCATTTAAGCTCGCTGTTTGTTTTTTCTCTCTGTGAAGCGTCTTGGGATGTTTTTCTTCATTAAAGGTGTCATATAAATGCAAGTCTGTTGTGCTAGTCATCCATGATTTTTTGTGGTCCTAATGTAATGTTTTGTATGATTATAGCGAGAAAACTATCTACTTGTGTTGAGAATCATACTTGAAAGAAATAAACATACATACAAAGTCCTGAACCCAATTCATAGTGTGTGGGAAATGCAGACAGACTTGCACATGGCAGTTTGATAGGACCAAGTGAAAAGTGAGCTTTTCCTGAGGTTGAATTGCTGAGAATATCATTCAACCAGTTCAAATTCTGTCGGTAGCTTTGACAGTGGCTCCTGTACATTCTGACTTGGACACTAGTGCCCATGATGGAAAAGTGGACAAGAATTTCATCGTGCAAGGATTGCCTCCATTTGAAGAAGCATTGGGCTCAAACAATGGGCCGGATTTTGCTGCAAAGACTTGAAATGACTTGACTTAACATTTTTTGGTGAGTTTAGTTTGTATCTATCAGGTAAGTACAGGAACTTCAGGGGCGGGAAGCCAGACAGCAAGATGCCATTTTTGGGCAACTTTTGGAGGAGGATTGCATCTGGTACAGCAACTTCTGGATTTCCCTGTTTAACTGCACACATGTGGTCGCCCGTAGTTACTGTCCGATTTGCACATGAATAATGGGTGAGCACTGTTAGCTTCACCGTTACTTTTACAGCAAAATCCAGCCCGTTATTGCCCTTTTGCTCCAGAGGGAGTTTTAACAGCGGCAAAGCACAGCCCAACCCTTAGCCAAAGTTCCCAGTCCTGATGCCTGCTGGAACTCTGTGTGTGGGCAGTGGGTGTGACTAGGATTGGGGATCAGTTGTGGTACCCCACCCCACCTTACCTGGTCAAGTAGCCTGCCAACATTGCACTGTCAAGACTCACACACAAATGCTGGTCACTTGGACTAGGCACTGGCGGACAGGTGTGGGACCATACCTCAACTACGCGTCAATGTATTGAAGACAGGGAGGGAGGAAGAAAATTGGCACAAATAAAGCTTAAAGGAAAATGTTAAAAATATTATTTTCAAAGTGCAACAATGGGAATTGATGCTGTTAATCTGTACTTACATCTGGCACATCTCTCATATGCCCAGCTGAAAACTAACTAATCTCATCAGAAAAAAGGTACGCTGAGTTATATCACGTCTAAACTAACTTTTAATAGTAAGTATTAATGACTGCCAAACAACTTCCCTGGCACTTAAGATTAACTTTTAAAAATGTGGAGTCTCTACTCCCGATTTTAATAGTGTTTGGACTAATTTTTTTAATTAAAAAATTTAAAACTTTTTTTTTACTTTTTCTTTGTCTGCTTTATCTCAGTCTTTTAATCTTACCTTCTCTTTATTTCGCTTTCTCTATCTGATTTTATAGTACATTTACTAATAGTACATTTACTAATCTTATCTGACACTTCCTGGTTCTTACTCTGCCCAGTTTGTGAATGAGATTCACTTCCTGGTTTTCACAGCATGGCTTGAGTGGTGAGAGGAGGAAAGGATCGGTATGTCCCCTCCACCAGAGAAGCCCGGGAACAATCGCTGCACATCTCTGAGCTCTCAATTAAAGCATTGGCAAATGGTTGAAAATTGTATCTGCCCAATGTCCTTGTCATTTTTAAGTGAGGATGCACACTCGATAATCACAATGAGCTGCTTTCAACAAACTTTATGAAGGCTCAGAGAGGTGCAAGTGTATGTTTCATTGTGATGTCTGAGTCAGTTTCAAAGTGTCAGTCATGGCTCAGTGGTAGCATTCTTGCCTCTGAGTTCAGGCCCCAGGACAAGGATGTGTGCTGGGCCTCAACTATTCACTATATTTATTAATAATTTAGATAACACAGGAGAGAGCCGTATATCCAAGATCGCTGATGACACTAAGATTGGTGGCACAGTAAGTAATGTAAACGGAAGCATAAAATTACAAGATTAAGTGAGTGGGCAAAACTGTGCAGATGGATTTCAACGCAGGTAAGTGTGAGGTCATCCATTTTGGACCAAAAAAGAATAGATCTGAGTTTTTTAAATGGCGAAGAGTTAGGAACAGTGGAGGTCCAAAGAGATTTAGGGGTCCATGTACACAGATCACTAAAATGTAGTGATCAGGTACAAAAAATAATCAAAAAGTCTAATGGAAAGTTAGCCTTTATAACTAGAGGGCTAGAATATAAAGGGAAGTTTTGCTACAGCTATACAAAGCCCTGGTTAGACCCCATCTGGAGAAGTGTGTACAGTTCTGAACACCGCACCTTAGAAAGGATATATTGGTCTTGGAAGGACTGCAGCGCAGATTCACCAGAATGTAACCAGGGCTCTAAGGGCTAAATTATGAGGAGATTACATAAACTAGGATTGTAATGCCTGGGTTATAGAAGGTTAAGGGGTGATTTGATTGAGGTTTTTAGGATTTTGAAAGGAAATGATAGGTTAGATGGAGAGAAACTTTTACTGCCAGTGGGGAAGTCTAGAACAGGGAGTCATAACCTTAAATCAGAGCCAGGTCATTCAGGAGAGAAGTTAGGAAACATTTCTTCACACAAAGTGTGGTAGAAGTGTGAAACACTCTCCCACAAAAAGCAGTAGATGTTAGCTCAATTAATAATTTTAAATCTGAGATCGATAGATTTTTGCTAGCCAATGGTATTAAGGGATATGGAGCCAAGGTGGGTAAATGGAGTTTGGTTATAGATCAGCCATGATCTCATTGAACGGCGGAACAGGCTCGAGGGGCTGAATAGTCTACTCCTGTTCCTATTTTCCTATGAGTCAGAATGTTGTGGGTTCAAGTCCCATTCCAGAGACCAAGCACAAAATCCAGACCGACTTTCCTAGTGCAGTACTGAGGGAGTGCTTCACAGTCGGAGATCCCATCTTTCGGATGGAGGCTCCATCTACCCTCTCAGGTGGATGTGAAAGATCCCACAGCACTATTTTAAAGAGTAGGGGAGTTCTCCCTGGTGTCCTGGCCAATCTTTATCCCTTAACCAACATCACTAAACACAGACTATCTGGTCATTATCATATTTCTGTTTGTGAGAGCTTGCAGTATAAATGCAAGTCTTTCTTTCTTTAATACATACGTACTTTATAGGGCCATTGACAGGATAATCTAGATATCCCAGTCACTGCTGTTTCTGTATTAGTCTCTATGGGCTGTATCATTATAATTGCATAAAAAGTGCCCTGATAGCTTGGTGGCTAAATGCGCAACCCAGCATGTTACTGAGCCACACACCAAGATGATTCCGGGTTTGATTCCCAGTCAGAGGTCATTCGGGTCTCATCCAGAGGAGTCGTAGAGGGTATCGCAATTGATCTCAGTGCCCCATGTTAGAAAGGAGAAGACTCAGCCAGGATTACCATTCCTGACTGTTACCAAGTGAGTCCTGCAGGAAGTGCGTATTTGTGGACAACGAAGGAGGACAGGATCGAGTTTGGTGCCAGTGCCATAGAACTGCTTCCTGGCAAGGAGTCACCAGTTTTACATGACAAAAAAATTAGCATAGATTTACCTTGCAATGTAAATTTGTTTAATTTTTACATTACAATAAAACAAATCTATGAACTGCATGCACATCGAAACTACTAAAATACCATCAACATGTGGACATTTTTCGATTTAAGTGAAAATAAAGTATTGTAAAGTTAGTCTGCATTGATCGTACCTTTGGTGTGATGTAGTTTCTTACCTTGCTCTGTCCAATTTTGTTTCAAAATCATTAACCATTCGAAGGGGAGCTCAAATTATTCAGATTATGAATGTGTTATAAAGGCTTAGGTCAAATCAATTTCTTACAGGAAGTGTAAAAAAAAGTTTATTTGCCTGAATCATTTGAGGAGGTTGCTTTGATGAATCATGTTCTGACTCAGGCAGATGTCCAAACTGACGAACCTGCAGCAAATACCTTTTGACACGTTGAGAGTCAGTCTCTCCTAGCCCCCCCCCCCGTGGAATTGCCACACAATCAGCAGTGACATCTGTTGGATGGGATGTTAAAACGAAATCCCGTCTGCCCTCACAAGTGGGCATATAAGATCCCATAGCACTATTTCAAAGAAGAGCAGAGGAGTCCTCCCCGGTGTCCTTGCCAATATTTATCCCTCAACCAACAACTTAAATACAGGTTATCGGATCATTATCACATTGCTGTTTGTGGGACCTTGCTGTGCACAAATTGGCTGCCATGTTTCCTACATTCCAGTGACAAAACATCAAAAGTACTTCCTTGGCTGTAAAGTGCTTTGGGATGTGCTGAGGTCATGAAAGGCACTATATAAGTGCAAGTATTCATTGTTTTAAACTCAAGTCTAAAATGGAAAGCTCAAGAAGAAAAATTCCCTCCAATTTTCTTCCTTTCACTCCTTGCTGCATACAATTTCATGGGTAGGAGCCACCTTCTAGTACATCATCCAAGTGATTATTCTTCATGTGAGCCTAGATAGGGAGTGTTGGTAGACTATTTAACTCTAGAAGGCATCACAGCAGAATCCGATCCTTTCCTCACACTTATTGCAGACATTTCCCAGCAGAATGGTGATCGGGAGTGGGTGATTTTGCTGCTCCCTAACCCTCAGGAATATTAAGGCAAACTGTAATACCCCCCACTACTGCCATTCCACCTGAGATCAGGTACCACAGCAGAGTCAGGGATTGAATCTGGGACTTTTACGGCCTGCATAGATCAGTTTCATATTAGATGGTACATTAGCCCAGTGTGCCATTGGAGTGATCAGAAAGCCTGGCCAACAGAATGGTTAAACAGCATCCTCCCTTCAACTTCATCAAGGTATCTAGAGTCAAATGTCAAGGCAAAGAACATTGTTAAAATTGCAAAGGGTATCTTGGAGCAATCACGAGCCCAGTACTGACCCTTTAACTCGTTCTTCTTTACTGGTACAATACACCAAGTGAGATACTGGTCAGCTCATCAGCTCAAAAGTGTATTTGATGAACCAAGACACTGATCCTTACAGCAAGCCAACTTTTGAAACAAAGGTTATAAGTGATGTAAAAGGAAAAATCTCAGAAAAGTCAAACATACCTGGTTGGTGTTTTTTATTCATCCATGGGATGTGGGCGTTGCTGGCAAGGCCAGCATTTATTGCCCATTCCTAATTGCCTTTGAGAAGGCGGTGTGTGACTTGGAGGGGAACGTGCAGGTGGTGGTGGTTCCAGTTGCCTGCTGCCCTCGTCCTTCTAGGTGGTAGAGGTCACGGGTTTGGGAGGTGCTGTCGAAGAAGCCTTGGCGAGTTGCTGCAGTGCATCCTGGGGCTGGTACACACTGCAGCCAATGTTTAGGGTGGTGGATGGGGGTACCAATCAAGCGGGCTGCTTTGTCCCGGATGGTGTTGAGCTTCTTGAGTGTTGTTGGAGCTGCACTCATCCAGGCAAGTGGAGAGTATTCCACTGCATTCCTGACTTGTGCCTTGTAGATAGTGGAAAGGCTTTGGGGAGTCAGGAAGTGAATCACTCGCTGCAGAATACCCAACCTCTGACCTGCTCTTGTAGCCACAGTGTTTATGTGGCTGGTCCAATAAAGTTTCTGGTCAATGGTGACCCCAGAATGTTGTTGGTGGGGGATTCGGCGATGGTAATACCATTGAATGTCAAGGGGTGGTGGTTAAACTCTCTCTTGTTGGAGATGGTCATTGCCTGGCACGAATGTTACTTGCCACTTATCAGCCCAAGCCTGGATGTTGTCCAGGTCTTGCTGCATGCAGGCACTGACTGCTTCATTATCTGAGGGGTTGCGAATGGAACTGAACACTGTGCAATCATCAGCGAACATCCCCATTTCTGACCTTATGATGGAGGGAAGGTCATTGATGAAGCAGCTAAAGATGGTTGGGCCTTGGACACTGCCCTGAGGAACTCCTGCAGCAATGTCCTGGGGCTGAGATGATTGGCCTCCAACAATCACTACCATCTTCCTTTGTGCTAGGTATGACTCCAGCCACTGGAGAGTTTTCCCCGATTCCCATTGACTTCAATTTTACTAGGGCTCCTTGGTGCCACTCAATCAAATGATACCTTGCTACAATAAAGGTGTCAAAGAGGGAAGTATTTGGGTCTTGCTAGTTGGTGATGCAATAAGCCAGGTATGCAGATGGTGCATTGCGTAGAGGCAAGTCATTCACCAGGTAACTTATGTGCTTTCCAGGAGCTAAATTTAAGGATATTGACAGCAGGACAATTGACTTGATGAAGGGGAGTACAAGAAGACTGCCATGTCTATACATGTGGGTACAAATGATATCAGGGATAGGAAGTCTCTTCTCAAAAGAAGAATTACCACAAAACGATCAGTGAATTTACAGATAATGATCCCAAAGTTGTAACCGGTGGTCTGTGACTGGTCATTAGGAATAGCAGCAACACTGGCTTCACTGACTGGTTGAAGGTTTTGAGTAAAAAGGAAAAACTCATGTTTGTGGCCAACTAGAGGACATTTGCTGGAAAAGATGAGCTGTTCAAGAGGGATAGGGTTTATTTAAACAGGTTGGGGGCTGGGAGGTTGACCCTGAATATAGAAAACACAATTGGGGGTATTTAAACTAAGTGAGACTGGGTCTAATTTATCTAATTGTGAAAATTTCCTATTGGACTGGGGTCCAGGATACAGCTGCTAGCAACACTAAAGTCTTACTTAGTTCTAATCACAGGGAGCAAGTCAATTTTTGAAAGGGACTCCACCCGAGTCATGCAAAAATGTCCTCAAAATGCTTCTATATAAATGAGATATATTAGAGATATAATATGGAGTGGCAGGATCTGCTCCCATGGAGGAGATAAACATGTTTGGTTCTTAATGATGATTCTAAATTTCAGTTGAAATAGTATAGGGGATTCTTAAGGGTTAAGACAAGGCACTTCTACTTATAAAAGAGGGTATAGTTGCAATTGACAGGGAGGATATTGGTCAACAAAAAGTTGTTGAAGCAACTTAGATACGACTGGGTCAACGAATCACAGTCGATCTTTGGCATTTGTTATAGGTCTCCAGGACATGTCCAGCAAGACAGGAAACTCTGAGCAAATTGGAAGGACAGCAGAACATGGTGATGTTGTTGTTAACAGGGATTTGCAAGTATCCATCCATAAAGTGGACTGATGAAGAGCAGCCAAATCTAAAGGGAGATAAGGCAGAAATATTTGTTGTTACCATCAATTATTGCTTCTTCGCTCAACACGTTGGGAAGAAAACTGGAGAGAATAGTCTATTGGATTTAGTCCCTCGCCGTGACACTGGGATGACCGATCTCCATGTGGGGGAATATCTGGGCAATACTGATCACTATCATCAGATTACAGCAGATGTTCAGGAGAGTTAATTTTTCCAAGTATGAGGGAAGATCTGGAGAAGGTAGATGAGGGGATGGGGCTAGATGGAAACAACTGTGCCACATAAGAAAAATGGAGTTAAAAATCTATATTCATGTACGATTAGGAAAGGTCTCATCATGTGGGATTGGCAGTTGGATATTACGCTGGATAGGTAACCAGTTGTCAGCTCAAAGCCAGAGGGTCATTATCAATGAGAATAGACCCGCATCGGGTCAAGTCATGAAGAGTTTCCCGCAGGGCTCCGTATTGTGACCTTTGCTGTTCATCTTCATTAATGATTTGGATGAGGGTGTCAATGGAGCCATTTACAAATAATACAAAAATCTGCAGAGTCGTCAGGAATTTGGATCAACTAAATAATTTCCAGCCCAACTGAAATAAGTTTGGGGAATGGACCAGTGTGTGGCAGATGTCCTTCAATGTGGATAAGTGCAGGGTTGTGCATTTGGGCCTGGGAAATTCCTGGCACCTGTGTGTAATGCAGGGTTATCTTGACAGCCAACAGCAATATCATTTTCACAGCAGACTCCTGATAATTCAACGCCATTTTTGTACTACAGATGTGATTATCCAATAACTGGAATTAAGCAACTTAAATAACACAGCAAAGTGGGACTTCAGTGCTTAAACACTGAATTATCAGATGATGCGAATTAAGCAACTTTGAATGAAGAGGAGATTGTGCATCCAGGTGCAGCAGGTCTCTGTCACCTTCACCCTCAAATTGTTTTACTTGATAGATGGCCCTACGAGAAATGGTTACTGAAAGGGTTTAAAGACAATTTACAAACTTACACTTGAATCCTTTAACAAGCACATGGAGGAGAACGTGCCATTCCCTACCCTCCCCCCCCCCCCCACCCCCACACACCCAGCTTACTGTGTCTCAAGAGCATGATAGCCCTTACCTTGGTGCATATTTGTGACTCAATGTGTACATTAACCCAACTGGTTCACCAATGTCCTTTACAGAAGGAAACCTGCCATTCTTACCTGGTCTGGCCTATATGTGACTCCATTCCCACACCTACGTGATTGACTCTTAACTACCCTCTGAAGTGGCCCAGTTGTTCAGGGCAACTAGGGGTGGACAACAAATGCAGGCCTTGCCAGTGATGCCCACATCCCGAGAATGAATTAGAAAAAACATTTTGTCCAGGTAATTCAACTGAAAAATGTAAAATCTGTGCTGGATATTCAAACCTCTTGATTTCACAAAATTATACAAACAAATCTTTCACCAGGAGGGTTGACACCATCAGTGAAAGACACAAAAATATAAACATGCTCCAAGACATTAGATAAGGAATGTGTTTATTTTCTGCATCTCATCAGTTGAAAAAAAATCAGAGACAATTCAAAATCAAATGGTAAAACTGTGCAGATCGTACATGAGACTTGGTCCAATTGGTTCAAGAAATATCAGGAAAACATCAACAGTTTTAAGGTATGACTTACAGTTCAGGTTGTCAGAGAATACCAATCACTCGCACGTTTGAAATCATAAATAAATAACCAGTCTACTTACAGCAACATCCACACCACAGTCAGTTATTGTGTTAGACTTTGTCAAATCACAACTGTCATACAGTGCAGGATTACACGGGCCAGCTTTATCTGAGGCTGACTCTTCTCACCACTCTGTTCTATTCCATTCTATACAAATCCCATCTGCACAGATACTGTGTTTTTTTAAAAATTCAGCAGTAATGAAAGGATAAAAATTGTACACAAAAAGCCAACAGACAATCTATCTTCCAGACCTGGAAGTTGGTTTTACCCAAATCCCCTCAAAAATGCAATTCGTCACCATTAACCTCGCAAGAAGGAATTTCTGAATATGGCTTTATGGGATGGTAAGGGGAGTGAGATCAGTACGTACTGGCAGATATTAGGAAAAAGTCGTTCCACTGCTAACATGGTGAGAGCACCTGATCAATCCCTAAAGACCATGTCTCCCTCAGGAGAAGCTGGAGAGGATACACGACAACTTGTTAACTAACTACTCTTAACGCAAGGTCTACCAATTGTGTTGAGGAACTGGTTGTTTGAATTAGGACACCTGGTGCAAAGAACCCGCAGTGCCAGTTTTAAGACATTATTTTACTGCAGAAACAGTGTTTATAGGTGGTCCAAATATTCAGTAACACAGGGTGCACAAAAAAAAGACTTCACTACACAAATATATCACAAAAATTAGGAATTAACAAAACAAAGCTCTACAGTTAATGAAATCCATTCTTGTCAAATAGTTCCAAAATGATTATGTTTATTTGAAACTGCAGGGCTTGAAATAAAGAGGTAACTTTCTGCAAGAACCAGATATAGGGACCCACAAGTGCTAAAGTATCTATAAGGATCGCAGGTTATTTAATAGTTCCTGAAAGCTGCAACCTTCAAGTATAAAGTTATAATCCAGCTGTGAAATGCTATTATTGTTTTGTCTTACTGGACTGGGATTTATAAAATGTGTGTTATGGGGGAATAGTAACTACTCACATCGAGGACTTGCCCCGAATGATAATTAAATAACTTCTAACTATTCAATCAAAGGTGACAACTTGTGGATTTTTAAATGACTACAGGATGTGACTACACATTTTCCAACCAACACATTATTTTGAAAGAACTAATAGTATATAAATCAGCTACCATCATTTGCCTAGTCTTGCAAATGTCACTGCAGCATCTGCGATTAAACTACGATCCATCCTAATTGTCTTTTATTTTTGATTGTTTAACCACACAGTTCTAAGGAAAGAGGATTACCATCACTAAATATTATTCCTAATTTTACTCAATTGGTTTTATTCATTACCATTGCATAGCATAGTGCTTATGAGTTCTGGAAGTTAAGAAACATTTATTTCAAGCTCTGGGAGATTTATTTTTCGACAGGGAGGGAAGTATTCTTCCCTTCGTTCCATTTACAAGTATTTTTTCTACACTACTCTCTCTTTAATTAGGACAGAAACTATTACATTCTACTGCAGAAGGTGCTGCAGCATCGCTGTGGCGTAGGTGGGCCTGGCCTGCTTGCTCTCAATTGCATTGCGCAGATACGTGACTCCTCCACAGCGCTCCCAGACCTCTTCAAACTGCCGTGGTAGGATCTCAGCTCCGCGCTTCCGAGTGAGCCCCGTCTCCTCCAGGCTCAGCTCGCACATCTCCATGTCATCCTTACCTAAAATATAAATCAGGAGAAATCAAAAAAATCCACAGGAAGAGGAGGAAGTCTTTCCTTCTACTGCAGAAATATCAGATGCAGGCAGTGAATTCAAAAGGCTCTCGGGGCCTGGTTTGTACATTTATATGACATTAAATCACGACACACAAAAGCCTTTTTACTGGCTAAAAGCACCACCTATTGTGGTACTGGCCACATGGGTCAGGAACCTCCTAGGTTCGATCCCTGGTTATCTGCTCTCAGGTGGGGGTAGGAGAGGGGAGAGGAGAGGTGTTGCAATTGTCCTCAGTGCCCCTGAGCTAGGAGGGGGACATTTTAAAATTCCCATCCCTGGCTGCTTTCCTGTTTGGAAAATTGAACACATGAATTGTGGATGAGATCATCAAGTTAGGATCAGGCTTAGTAACAATGCCCCACAAAAAGTCAAATAGCTCGATGGCCACTCTGCCGAGGCTCACACATGAAGAATGCTCACTTGGGTGTGGTACCGGAAGGCCTGTGGAACTGTATCCCAACATGAGACAGCACCTATAGTGCCTTTAACCTAGTAAAACGTGCCAAGGTGCTTGACAGGAGCGTAATCAGACAAAAATTTACACCGAGCCGCATGAGAGATTAGGTCAGGTCACCAAAAACTTGGTCAAAGAGGTAGGTTTTAAGTAGCATCTTAAAGGAGGAGAGGGGGGTTTAGAGAGAAAGGAAGAAAGGAAGACATGGGGGGTGGGGGGAGGGGGGGGAGGGGGTGAAGGGGAAAATCTACTAACGGAGGGAAAAACAGTCCATGTTAGGCTGCTATATACCTTCAGGTCCTATTTAAATATCCCCTTTATAAATGCGTAAAGTGGATTAGTGTTGAGGTTTTATTGCAAAACCATTAAATACAAGAGCTGGAATACACTACGTTCGTGCATACAGTTCACAGCAAAACACGAGAGAGTTGTTTCATCAGTTCAATCCGCAGTGCACCTACCAGCTACCAATAGTATAGGTGCTTTGTCCGGGTGCAGTTCCATCTGACGTGCAATCCAAGGCCCATCAAAATGGGCATACCACCAGCCTTTCTTCTTGTTCTGGGGCTCCTTGTACTGGTCAGCCGGGCGGATGAATGGGATGCGGAAATAGCGCTGCGTCCGATTCTGAGCAATCTCCTGCTGCCGGGCTTGTAGCTGGGGGGGATTCTGCTGAGCTATTGCAAATCAATAAGAACATTTCATGAACATATGAATCAGATACAGACTTCAGAATCAAACGTGAAGCTGTAACTAAACAATGACTGGAACCGTAAATAATGTTGAATCTTAAGACTTCACAGTCCTCTCAATCCCACAATATTGATCTCATGTTTTTCAAAAAGGCACATTTAACAACCCCCTACTTTTTTTTTAAAATAGTGCACTTAACATAGAAAAAACACCCAAGGGCTTCACAGAGATGTAATCAGAAAAGAAGGGATGCCGATAACTCAAGAGCTTTTGTTTTCTACATGAAAAGTTAAGAAAAAAAGTACTTGCATTTATAAAGCGCCATTTATGACCGTAGGACGTCCCAAAGCGTTTTAGAGCCAATGAAGTTCTTTCAAAGTGTAATCACTGTTCCAAAGTAGGAAACGCAGTAGCCAATTTGCTCAGAGCAAGTTCCCACAAACAGCAATGTGATAATAACCAGATAAACTATTTTTCTTCAATGATGTTGGTTAAGAAATAAATATTGGCCACGACACCGGGGAGAATGCCCCATGATATAGGCCCACAATGGCAGCATTGAGGGGGGATAGGGAAGCAAGCTGAGTGGGGTGCCCAGTATCAATGGAGAGCAGCGAGTCCAGAGGTAAGATGTACAAATCAGCGGTCAATAAGCCACTTGTGTAAATGCAACCCATGTACAGATCAATTCAGGTCTCTTACCACCATCATTTTGGTTTTTCTGGTACTTCTGTTCTTACCATAATCGGTGATGGATTTTGGAACCCGTTGTTCTGCTTCAGCGTTGCGCTTTTTGTTCTTGGACTTCCAGGCATGGTAAACCTTCAGCCGCCGATGGAACTCCTCCCTGCAGGCTGCCAACAGCTCAATATCTGCAGTAACACAACACAATTGAGTACAATCAGGTTCTTCAAGGAAGGACTGGGGACCATTTTTTTCCCCCCGTGAATCCCTCATTCTTCACTGAAACTCCATCAGGAAGATTTTTCTTGTTAAGTTTCCAGAAAGTGAGACAAAGAGAGAGAAAGTTCTTTCACGCATCTCACCTGGCCTGTTTACACAGTAATGTCAACAAAGGCCAGTTTACCGCCCATTCTCTCAGCCAGGAACACCTTGTGGCTAGGATGGATGAGGAAAAAAATACAAAAAGTGCATTAATTAGCAGCAGCTGAGGCATTGCCATGGTTGTGTATACCAACACAGAGTCCCTTCTCCTACCCCCCCACCCCGAAACCTTTGTTCCTTTCCCCTTCTGAAGGCATCAATACATGCTTGAACAATGTTGGCTGCCCTCTGTCACTTTGCCTAAGTGCCCATTTTTTTATCCATGAGCCCAGGCTGTATATGTTGGAAAGCTATTTAACCATGGGGGAATATCTCAGCAGAGCTTCACCATGTCCTCACCTGATAACCATATACATGCACTTTCCAGAAGAGGTCGCTGGAGCGCAGTCAGGAGCGGGACCCTTGGCTGATATTTCTGTTCTATATCCCAAGGCACTGAGATCAATTATAGCACCCCTCTCAGTGCACTTAACTGAGATCAGCTAAGTGCACAGGCCAGATATCAAACCTGGGATCTTCCTGGTCTGTATGAGTCAGCACCACCCTGGGGGTGCAACTACCAACTGAGCCATCAGGGCACTGTATCATAGAATCAACGAATGGTTACAGCACAGGAGGCCATTCAGCCCATCGAGCCCATGCCAGTTCTTTGTAAGAGCAATCCAGTTAGTCCTATTCCCCTGCTCTTTAGACGGCTTAAAATTTTTTATAAATATTGTTTTAATTTATATAGAGACACGAAAAATGTTTAATTACAACAACAATTTGCATTAATATTGGAGCGTCTACTGACAGTGTCAGCCAATGAGTTGGAGGAGAGACGGGATTTACGGCCGGCAGGACTTACAGCCAAACAAGTGCATTTTTCAGCCAACAAAGCAAACAGCAATATTTAGCACCTTTAACGTAGAAAAATCTCCCAAGGCACTTCACAGAGGCGTAATCAGACAAATATGTACGCCAAGACAAAGAAGGAAATATTAGAAGGGCTGACTAAAAGCTTGGTCAAAGAGGTGGGCCTTAAAGGGGGAAAGGGAGATGGAGAAGTGGAAGGGGTTAGGGAAGAAATTCCAGGGGGTAGGGCCTAGACGGCTGAAGGCACGACCACCAATGGTGCAGCAAAGCAAATTGTGGGGGATTCACAAGAGGCCAGGAACCTGACCTCGTGTCTGCGGGTGATGAGGAAGAGGAGGGAGGGCCAAAGACAGATCATTGGGGGACCCGGGAGGTAATGGTGCAGGAGTGGGACAAGAAGCCACTGCAGGAGATGACTGGATAGTTGAGTGTGGAACCAAGTGAGGGCAATCCCACAAAGCTGGAAAATGGAGGAAAAGAGGATGAGGAGAAATAGGATGGATAATACACCTCAGTCACGGTCACAGATGTCATTTGTGACTTTCGTTAGGTCCCATTCAATGCTGTTGCAGGGACAGAAACCTGATTAGAGAGACTGAACTATGGAGTTACGGGGAAGATGGGCACGGATTTGGAAGGCAACATATAGAAGAACTTGAGAGGAAGGGGAGGTTGGAGGAGGCGGCAGGTTGCAAGGACATGGGGTAGAGGGTAGGGTTTTTGAAAAGGTGGGTGATGATGCCAGTTTTGAAAGTGAGGAATAGTACCAGGTTGGGTGGTCAGCATTTTAGGTGGAATAAGCTAAAAAGGAGCAGGAGGTGGGTCTCATGGACAAGATGAGCTTGGAAAGGACATGAGGGGAAATAGGGGAGAAACTGGAGAACAGCATGTTTAGGGCGAGGGGAGCCTGGGTAAAAGTTTGGCTTGTTGGCAAGGGGAAGGAAGGAAGTAGTTTAGACAGTTGAATGGATAGTCTCAACCTTAGTAATAAAGACGTCCCTGAGCTCCTCACACTTGTTATTGGAGGTGAAGGTGGGGGTAACAAGGTAATGGGGTTTAAGGAAATGATTGGCTGCAGAGAAAATAAGCCAGGGTTACCTTTGCTCACCAGGACAATCCAGGAGCAGTGTGTGGTTTTGGCAGAGGAGATTGCGGCCCGATAGCGCCCGATGTGATCCAGCCAGATCTGGTGATAAATGGCTAAACCATGTGTGTGCCGGATGCCCTCAAGTCTGCAAACCTTGCACTTGATGAAGCAAAGATGGGGGCCATACCAGGGGGGATCGACCAGGATGGGAGAGAGACAATGGGAATAGAGGAGCCATGGGGGATAACAAGATTTTAAGAGTCACTGTACCTATAGGTAGGAGAATTTTTATGGAGGGAAAAGTTTATGGAAATCAGTGAATTTGGATGAGAGGGGGCAAGGGGAACTGAGAAGAAGATTGAAATCACTCAGGGTTACTGCCTAGCTGTGCGAAAAATAGGCCTGCTTTTTACTTACGAATCGGAGAACATTCCATTGTGGACAGTAATGGAATCTGGAGTTATGAACAGGGTCATTCTGTCCACAGCTTAGACAGAGGTGTTTCACATGCTGCACTAACCCTTAATGTTTGGCTTTACACAAACTCACTCTAAGTGCCTTCTCTGCTTTGGAGGTTAGTGATCAGCGCACATCAAACTTTCTGGCTTCTGCACATGACTATATCATCAGCCCTCTATCAGACATGCCCATTCCATCACATCAATCAACCACACTCTTCTTTGCCTGCCTTTTGATCCATTACCATCAACTGTTTCAGACTGAAACCACCCCAACCGTGACTCCTGAATAATGTGCCCACAGTATGTAATTTTTCAACGTGGATGACTGAATCAGCATTGAGAATCAGCGCAAGCCCAAGCCTTGCTCCCAGTTACTATATACTGTTGACTAAATGACATTCCATTGCACACTCATACCGCATATGATCTTCTTTATAACACAACTCTATCCATCCATTTATTGCAATCGTGTTTATTAAATAAATAGAAAGACACAATTTTACGGCTTGGTGGAAAATTATTTTCTTATCTAATATACTCTCCAAAGTGAAAACCCATGCGGAGTTTGAATAGGCTCGTGCCATGATTTGAAGCCTATAGGACAATGTTGCCAGACCAAGTGTCTGCTTACCACAGGAGGTGTTGATGACGTCGCGCAGTTCAGCATATTTCCATTTGCCAAGATCATATTTCTTCGTACCAGCAGCAGCCTTGGTAGCCTGGACTTGAGGACTCCTGTTGAAAAGAGATGGGGCAGTAAGACAGCTTGGCAGAGGAGCCAACCTAGCGCCACCAATTGGCATACAATCCACAAACAGTGGGGGAAGAGTTGGATTCAGTTCAAGTGCTGCCTGTGTACACCAAGCAATAATAAAACAAGGAAATGTCTGGAAGAAGAAGTTTGATTCAAACCTGGTAAATGAAAGGGCCAAACACAAAGAAAAGTATTAGAAAAGGGCAGGCAAATTGGATTCGATAAATCCGGCATGGACTTAGCATTGGCACAGGAACGAGAGCCAGCTTTTGTGCCAACTTTTCTACGATTCTAAGATATCGTGTACCAAAAAAAATCCTTCCTTAATTATATTCTTTGGACCCGTGCACTTTTATGAAGTTTAACAAAAAAATGTACACATCGAAGCTGCACATATTTCAGTTTAATCAGCTTCAGGTCATCAGGAAAACCCAACCTCAAGTGGAATTCGGAATCCCTTTAAATTCAAGCTGTCACTCAGATCTCGTGGTGCAGAAATGACGTTATCCACAGAAAAGGTCATGCAATGCGTCAGACTGTTCCATTCTCTTTCAGCTGAAGGGTGAGTGGTGGAATGTGAAACTACAATAGAGAGAAAGGCACTGAACAAAAGATACTTGCTCTCCTTGCCTTTGTGGTAATGATCTAGCAAACATAGGAAATAAGAGAATTTTGCAAGCAAATTTGTTCATGATGATTTAACGATGATATAGATGGTATAAAATGTGGTTATGCAGGTGTCCATTATCTGGAGTATTCTCAATGTTTACAGAAGGAGGTCTAAAAGGAGCTAACCAATTAGGGAAGCCATTGTGTTGCACAGAACAGCATTTGATAGATTTGAAGTTCAAGTTTAGAAAATCCAAAAACTGAAGTTCTGGTGTGTGAATACAGACATGTCCAGTGATCAGATTGTCCTCTCTGCCAGATATTGGACAAATTCTGTCCCTCCCACCCCTCCCCACCCTGTCAACCATCAGCCATCTTGTCCTTCCCAAACAATTCACCAAAGGCCAGACACAATCTCTCCATTTTGGCCCCTTCCCCACATCTAAAAATTTGCAATTGGACACCAAACCCTCCATACAAGACTGCCAGAGATGTAATAGGGAAATTAACATGTAAACCATGAAATCACCATAAAGGAATGAACACAAAATGAAAGACACCAAAGATGATCTGAATTCACCAACTGAAAAGAGGACTGTTTTAAAAAAAAAAATCTGTGCTGCATAGTCTCACATACATAATGGAAGTAAACTTCTGCCTCTTCACGAGAGAAAGACCTGCATTAATGTAGGTTCTCACATTTTTCAGAAATAACTCAAAAGTGTTTCCAAAACTGTGAGTTTCTATGAAGTACAGTAAGATTCCATGAACGGCAGTGAAATCAATGGTCAGTTATTCTGTCTTTGGTGATGTTGTTTGAGGGATGAATGTTGACTAGGACAACTCTTCCACCCACCCACCCACCCACCCCCCCTCCCACCCAACCGCTGCCCTGTTCTTCTTCAAATAGTACCAAGGGATTTGTAACAGACACCTGAACTGGTGGACGGGCTGTGAGTTTACCATCTCATCCATTTAGCAGCACTAATGCTTCCGGTAAACGGGATTTCTCTCTTTTAATGCTAAGCTGTGCTCTGTTTTTCAGGACACTAAACACAAATAAATAGTAAATGGATAGGCTAAAGCTTTATTAAATGTGAAAATGAGTTTAACAAGTAGCACTGACAGTAGAGAGATTCGTTACATCAAAGGTCATCCCATTCTAACCCTATTTTATTGAAGAAAAATCCTAGGGATTTACTTAAATTAGCTGCTCTATCCTCAACCTTTGGAGTTGTAAGGCTCAGACTATCTCAACAATCTGTGCCAATTGAGTCTCTTTCCCCTACCAAGTCAACAGCATTGTAGTAATCCAATTGACAGGTTTACATCATCCATTGCATTACTTCTCAACAATGAGACAGCTGGTGCATTTTTACACCCCGTTTATCTAATGGAACTACTTCTGGGTCCGGTTATGCTAAATTCGCTCCGGTCACACTGTGGGCAGATTTGGCAACAGTGGAATAATTGCACACGTGCAATATTTTCCTATTCTTGTTGTGGACCCTGGATGCCAGGAGAACGGTGAAAGCCGCATTGCCTTTCCTTGATCTAACCTTGAAGCAACAGACAGGAGGCCTTTCATCACAGATAACCACGCTCCATACACCAGGTAAAGTGAAAAGGAAAAAGCACTCCATGCACTTACCGATCAGTAAATATACCTCAGTCCCTCTAAGCACTTATTCTTCCAAACACGATGGCAGCTTTTACATATAATTTTTGTAGTCACTAATGAACAATCAAGACTACGTCACAGATATTGCAACATTTGACACATCCTTAACCCCACGAGCAAAGCTATAAGGGTCACTGTGGAAACCTGAACTGTATAAGGGAAAGGCTTTCTTGTCCCCAATCTTCAATGGCAAGTTTAATCCTTTGAGTAACACAAAACACAAATCCACATTTTCTTCTGTAAATTTCTAGTCATTATGAAGTAAATTAGAAAAGTAGTTAAAATTAAAAACATTGTATCTAAATTTGGTTGAGAAATTATACCCTAGCCCTCCATTAAATCAAGTGAGCAAAGAGTCAACCCAATATCCCTTGAATCCAGACCTACATCTAAACCTTTTTCCAAATACACTTCCTGGTAGTTAACGCTCTAACATCCCATAAACACACAAACACCAAAGTGAGCTGAGTGCCTGGTGAGACAGCGCCTACAGTCATTTTGCTCTTTATGGAGTTCTCATTCCTTTAAGAAAATAAATCTTCGATTGAAGTTTTCTGTTGAACAAGACTAAATGCTCCACCTGAAAGGGAGGTGGAAGCAGATTCAGTGGTAACTTTCAAAAGGGTATTGGATATATACTTGAAAAGGAAAAGGTTTGCAGGGCTATGGGGAAAGAGCTGAGGAGTGAGCCTAATTAAATAGCTCTTTCAAAGAGCCAGCGCAGGCGCGATGCTGCTGAATGGTCGCTTTTTGTACTATAAGATTTTATGAAGTCACTGAATCAAACAGCAGAGACTCATGACTGAAATTCCAGCTCAATGTCAGTACCTGGAGATGGGGCAACCTCAAAAGAAGGGGTCAGCAGCTACAGTGAGAAAGACTAGATCCAGCAACATCTGGATTTTTTAGGAAACTAGGACAGTAACTGGTTGCAGGGTTTTAAAATTACACTGAGAAACATGAATTCTTTAATGGACAAGAACTCAAGCTGCTTTACACAATCTTTGGGAATTAAACTTAAATATTCAGATTCTGTTGTCATAAGCTACAAACGGATTGTTCTATCCCTGTGTCGAGATTATTCGACAGTCTCTCCTAATCCCCACCCCAGGCAAGATCCAAGGCTCAAGATCTTGTCCAAGAGGACAATGGCGATTTACAGTGTTCTGCACAGGATGCTGAATTGGCTGGAAACTTATCTTTAATTTTTTTTTTAAAAAAGCAAGTGCCTCGTAAAACGCTTTTCAGGAAGGAGGACTTTAAAAAGCTAGCCTTCTGTCTATTAATGTCCTTTAAACACAACGTTTAAGTGGTCCGAGAGCACACTGCAGTGTTAGTTACAAGTGACTGTAAGACAGCAGTATAAAGCTGTACAACTAATCAACTGTTCAGTAAAGTTACATCTGCATTTTCCACAAAAGGCCCCAGCCCAAGAAATATATTTACCCCAATAATGTGAACAAACCTACAGTATGTGATTCTTAGACGGGCTGTTGATATTTCAATGCACATTTTAAGCAGCAATTTGTTACCTACCTAGCCAGATAATCTGACATTTCTTTGGCCATTTCTTCCCTGTAACATAAACAAGACTATGCATCAGTAATCAGTAAATGATTCAGAGTGTATTAATATATTTCTGGAAAAGTACTCAAAGGTTTGACATTACCAGAAGGCAGGAAGCCAAAAATGCATCTAGCTCTTCGATAAAGTTTAGTAATACACAAAGGCAAAAGACGATAATTCACTCATACAGATGGCTCACTGAAAACTCCTGTGCACGCATGCTGGGAATCGAGAAAGTGGCAACCCCAACATATCGGCAGAAAAGTCGATACTTGAAAGCAGAAGGGAAGCTGCGAGCAGAAGACCCAATATTTTCGCAGCATCTAAACGAGGTGTAGCAGTGGTATAACAAATGGTATCCCTTCTGTGGAGCAGCTGTCTCATGTACAAATGGCACACAACTACTCTTCGACGCTCAGGCCAGTGTCAGCTTTTGTCTTGTGTACTGCCCTTACCTTAAATTCTAAAAACCTAGCTGTAAATCTGGAAGGAATGCAAAAAAGTAATGTCACGGGGAACAAAGGTTAGTCTGCACGAGAGCTGGAGTGAGTTTCACATTGACATGTCTGTTTTTTTTTAAAAAATGTTTCAATTAACCAAATCAGTGCCATTTCTGTCTGTCCCCATTACAGCCCTTTTATATAAAGGGGAAATCCCAGTCTAAAAAACTGCAAACTTTTTAAACTAAAGGGACTGTATGTCTTTAGAACTGCATTTTCATAATGAATGCTGAAAATTTGAAACTCTGTTAAAATACCACTTAACCCTCTGAGTGACACAGCAAGTATACTAATCAGTAGCAACCCTTCCTGATTCCAATGTGTATATGACTTGGATGCAACCAATTCAGTCTCCACAGTCTGTGTTTGCAGGTGGTTGGAAACACCCTTTAGAGCAAGTTTTCAGCCAATGAGAACACCTTTTTTTAAAAAAAACAGCAGCTTGCATTTATATAGCATCTTTAACATAGTAAAATATCCCAAGGCACTTCACAGGAGCATCAAACAAAATTTGACACCAAGCCACATTGGACAGGTAACCAAAAGCTTGGTCAAAGAGGTAGGTTTTGAGGAATGTCTTAAAAGGAGGAGAGATAGAGGTAGAGAGACGGAGAGGTTTAGGGAGGGAATTCCAGAGCTTAGGGCCTAGGCAGCTGAAGGCATGGCCGCCAATGGTAGAACGATTAAAATTAGGGATGCACAAGAGGCAAGAATTGGAGGAGCGCAGAGATCTCGGAGGGTTGTAGGCCTGGAGGAGGTCAAAGAGATAGGAAGGGGCGAGGCCATTGAGGGATTTGAAAATAAGGATGAGAATTTTAAAATCGAGGCGTTGCTGGACCAGGAGCCAGGATAGGTCAGCGAGCACAGGGGTGGTGGGTGAACGGGACTTGGTGCTAGTTAGGATACAGGCAGCAGAGTTTTGGATGAGCTCAAGTTTAAGGAGGGTGGAAGATGGGAGGCCGGCCAGGAGAACAATGAAACAGTCAAGTCCAGAGGTAACAAAGGCATGGATGAGGGTTTCAGCAGATTTTTTTTTAATTCATTCATGGGATGTGGGCATCGCTGGCAAGGCCAGCATTTATTGCCCATCCCTAATTGCCCTTGAGAAGGTGGTGGTGAGCCGCCTTCTTGAACCGTTGCAGTCCGTGTGGTGAAGGTTCTCCCACAGTGCTGTTAGGGAGTTCCAGGATTTTGACCCAGCGACGATGAAGGAACGGCAATATATTTTCAAGTCGGGATGGTGTGTGACTTGGAGGGGGACGTGCAGGTGGTGTTGTTCCCATGTACCTGCTGCTCTTGTCTTTCTAGGTGGTATAGGTCGCGGGTTTGGGAGGTGCTGTCGAAGAAGCCTTGGCGAGTTGCTGCAGTGCATCCTGTGGATGGTACACACTGCAGCCACTGTGCACCGGTGGTGAAGGGAGTGAATGTTTAGGGTGGTGGATGGGGTGCCAATCAAGCGGGCTGCTTTGTCCTGGATGGTGTCGAGCTTCTTGAGTGTTGTTGGAGCTGCACTCATCCAGGCAAGTGGAGAGTATTCCATCACACACCTGACTTGTGCCTTGTAGATGATGGAAAGGCTTTGGGGAGTCAGGTGGTGAGTCACTCGCTGCAGAATACCCAACCTCTGACCTGCTCTCGTAGCCACAGTATTTATATGGCTGGTCCAGTTAAGTTTCTGGTCAATGGTGACCCCCAGGATGTTGATGGTGGGGGATTCGGCGATGGTAATGCCATTGAATGTCAAGGGGAGGTGGTTAGACTCTCTCTTGTTGGAGATGGTCATTGCCTGGCACTTATCTGTCACGAATGTTACTTGCCACTTATCAGCCCAAGCCTGGATGTTGTCCAGATCTTGCTGCATGCGGGCTCGGACTGCTTCATTATCTGAGGGGTTGCGAATGGAACTGAACACTGTGCAATCATCAGCGAACATCCCCATTTCTGACCTTATGATGGAGGGAAGGTCATTGATGAAGCAGCTGAAGATGGTTGGGCCTTGGATACTGCATTGAGGAACTCCTGCAGCAATGTCCTGGGGCTGAGATGATTGGCCTCCAACAACCACTACCATCTTCCTTTGTGCTAGGTATGACTCCAGCCACTGGAGAGTTTTCCCCGATTCCCATTGACTTCAATTTTACTAGGGCTCCTTGGTGCCACACTCGGTCAAATGCTGTCTTGATGTCCAGGGCAGTCACTCTCACCTCAGGAATTCAGCTCTTTTGTCCATGTTTGGACCAAGGCTGTAATGAGGTCTGGAGCAGAGTGGTCCTGGCGGAACCCAAACTGAACATCGGTGAGCAGGTTATTGGTGAATAAGTGCCGCTTGATAGCACTGTCGACGACACCTTCCATCACTTTGCTGATGATTGAGAGTAGACTGATGGGACGGTAATTGGCCGGATTGGATTTGTCCTGCTTTTTGTGGACAGGACATACCTGGGCAATTTTCCACATTGGCGGGTAGATGCCAGTGTTGTAGCTGTACTGGAACAGCTTGGCTAGAGGCGCAGCTAGTTCTGGAGCACAAGTCTTCAGCACTACAGCCGAGATGTTGTCGGGGCGTTGATGAGCTGAGGCAGGGGCGGAGACGGGCGATGTTACAGAGGTGGAAGTAGACGGTCTTGGTGATGGAGCAGATATGTGGCCGGAAGCTTATCTCAGGGTCAAATAGGACACCAAGGTTGTGAACGGTCTGGTTCAGCCTCAGACAGTGGCCAGGCAGAGGGATGGAGTCGGTGACTAGGGAACGGAGTTTGTGGCAGAGACCGAAGATAATGGATTTGATTTTCCCAATATTTAGTTGGAGGAAATTTCTGCTCATCCGGTACTAGATGTCGGACAAGCAGTGTGACAGTGGAGGCGTCGAGAGAGGTGGTGATGAGATAGAGTTGGGTGTCGTCAGGAGACATGTGGAACATGACTTTGCGTTTTCAGATGATGTCGTCGAGGGGCTACATGTAGATGAGAAATAGGAGGGGGCCAAGGGTAGATCCTTGGAGGACTCGAGGTAATTGTGCTGGAGCTGGCAGATTCTCTGGCTACGACTGAACAGATAAAAATGGAACCAGGCGAGCGCAGTCCCATCCAGCTGGACGACGGAGGAGAGGTGTTGGAGGAAGATGATGTGGTCAACCGCATCAAAGGATGCAGACAACAGCAGCACCAACTTACATTTATATAGCACCTTTAACGTAGTAAGACATCCCAAGGTGCTTCACAAGAGCGTTATCAAACAAAATTTGACACCGAGCCACATAAGGAGGTATTAGGACAGGCGACCAAAAGCTTGATCAAAGAGCTAGGTTTTAAGGAGTGTCTTAAAAGGAGGAGAGAGACGTAAAGATGTTTAGGGAGGAAATTCCTGAGTTTAGGGCCTAGGCAGCTGAATGCACAACCACCAATGGTGGAGAGATTAAAATCGGGAAAGCGCAAGAAGCAAGAATTGGAGGAACGCAGAGATCTCGGAGGGTTGTAGGGCTGGAGGAGGTTACAGAGATAGGATGGGACAAGGCCATGGAGGGATTTGAAAATAAGGATGAGAATTTTAAAATCAAGGCGTTCCTGGACCGGGAGCCAATGTACAAGCCAATGTACCGGGTGCAAGCACAGGGGTTGGGAGAATGGGACTTGGTGAGAGTTAGGGCAGCAGAGTTTTGAATGAGCTCAAGTTTATGAAGGGTGGAAAATGGGAGGCCAGCCAGGACAGCATTGGAATAGTCCAGTCTAGAGGTAACAAAAGGCACAGATGAGGGTTTCAGCAGATGAGCTGAGGCAAGGGCAGAGATGGGCGATGTTACGGAGGTAGAAGTAGGTGGTCTTGATGATGGAGCAGATATATCAGGGCCAAACAGGACGCCAAGGATGCAAATGGTCTGGTTCAGACTGGTCGAGAAAGATGAGGAGGGGTAATTTACCACGGTCACAGCCACATAGGATGTCATTTGTGACTTTGATAAGGGCCGTTTCTGGACTGCGGAAATCTGATTGGAGTTTGGGAGACAGAGGAAAGAAGGTAACAAGTTAAAACAGAATTTCTGTTAGGCAAAAAAGAGTTCACGAAATATAGAATACATTAAATAGAAATAAATACAATTCAAGGTTTAAAAAAGACATTAGGAAAGAAAAAAGAACTGGAAGCAGAAAAAGGACAGCAGGGAAGGTGAGGTGAAGGGTTTAAATTGTTTTATTTTTTAGTATTTATTTTGCAAGTTTACAAATGGTATTAGAGTAAAAAAGGTACTCTTGACATGTGGAAAGTTTTATTGTAATATTAGTGCTTCAGTGTCTGAGTGAAAACTTACAGAACAGTTGGCCAAAGGGGATCGGTGTCCAGCAGTATAATACCAGAGATTGCACTTAGAATCCAAACCCCTCATGCAGTTCCATAAATTGGCAAAAGAATGCCACGCGAGGATCCCTGTGTGTTGAATATTTCCACTGCAAAATTCTTTTGCCCAGATTATGTTTTATTACCTTTCACAGTCTGCAGGTAATAATATTTAAATTTGGAGTGCTATTCATTGATTTGAGTAGCGAATGGTTCATGTTACTCATCGCTCCTTTCAGCAAGCCAGGAATGTATTGACACTTATATAGGTCCTTACTGTTGATCAATATCATGTCTTACAGGTGTTGAGCCCACACTTCATTTAATGAGGCAATGTTCCTTTAGTTATCCTATGTACTGATATTTTATAATTATGACTAGTCAATCTCCTGTGCTGTTGCACGTGGGGAAGATAAGACCAAGTGTAATCTTTAGGTGAAATTGGTTAGTGAGCAGGGGGATAATTTGACCAGGGTGCACAGACGTAATTCAATGCCCATTTTTAAAGTTATACATTCTATCCTTATTTTGATATTTCTATTATAAATTCTTATGCCCACATTTATAATCAAAAATTGCCTCTGTAAACAAGTCACCTGGTCTGTAATTACACCCTCCTGCCAGTGGTGGTGCTGTAGCACCCTAATGTGTGGTTGCAATTATGTATGGGCAGTTTCCATTATAAATGTGGACATAGGAATTTACAATGGAAAAAGTTGACAGACAATATTTTTAATATAAGACAAACAACTAGTATTTTTTAAGCAGATGACACAACAGCTTCACATGTGGTTTCAAGTTCAATTTTAACTCTGGGTTGGTCAAAGGGTGCAAATTGGGCTCTTTCTTCACAAAATCACATGTTCATGAATAACTATCCACAAGGTACTGCAGAGGTGTATCTAAGAGTCAAGACCTGGCGGGGGGGGTGGGGGGGAAAAAAGAGATCTGGGACAATTCCAGGATTTGGGGAGGGGGGGGTGGGGGGAAGAGGAGCAATGTAACCCATGCCAAAGATATTTCAGGCAACACATTCCCTCCACTGGCTGCACCTATGCAACACAGCATGAAGGAGGTGATATCAGGATAGAAATAAACTGTGATCTAAAATAACGTGATCCAGTTTCCAGGGTGGCTGGAGATAAAATAAGGCTTCTACATTGAGAAGGTAATGTGGAATCTGTAGTGTTCAATGTTATCATCCTACCTCACTTAGACCAAATTTAATTGATAACAGTTCAAAGTATATTTTAATTCATGACCTTTTCAATGGTCTTCCTGATCATCAAGTGAAGGGTATCAGTGTTTGGGAAAGGAAAACTTTCCATTTCAGATACTCAGTGTCAACATCAAGCAGACCTAAGGTCAGATATCACTAGGTTTCTGAGGGAAGGGTGTAAATTGCAGAGGTGCTGGCCATAATCTTCCAATCCTCCTTAGATAAGGGGGTGGTGCCAGAGGACTGGAGAATATTACACCCTTGTTCAAGGGTGTAAGGATAAATCCGTCTACTACAGGCTAGTCAGTTTAACCTCGGTGATGGGGAAGCTTTTAGAAACGATAATCCGGGACAAAATTAAGTCACTTGGACAAGTGTGGATTAATGAAGGAAAGACAGCACAGATTTGTTAAAGGCAAATCGTGTTTAACTAACTTGATTGAGTTTTTTGATGAGAGCAATGCCGTTGATGTGGTGTATATGGACTTTCAAAAGGCGTTTGATAAAGTGCCACATAATAAGCTTGTCAGCAAAATTGAAGTCCATGGAATAAAAGGGGCAGTGGCAGCATGGATAGAAATTGGCTAAGTGACAGGAAACAGTGAGGAGTGGTGAATAGTTGTTTTTCGGACCAGAGAAAGGTATACAGTGGTGTTCCCCGGGGATCGGTGCTGGGACCACTGCTTTTCTTGATATATATTAATGACTTGAACTTGAGTGTACAGGGCACAATTTCAAAATTTGCAGATGACACAAAACTTGGAAGTGTAGTGAACAGTGGGAATGATAGTAATAGACTTCAAGAGGACATAGACAGGCTGGGGGAACAGGTGGACACATGGCAGATGAAATTTAACGCAGAGAAGTGCGAAGTGATACATTTTAGCAGGAAGAATGAGGAGGGGCAATATAAACTAAATGGTACAATTCTAAATGGGGTGCAGGAACAGAGAGATCTGGGGGTATATATTCACAAATCTTTGACGGTGGCAGGACAGGTTGAGAAAGTGGTTAAAAAAGCTTACGGGATTCTGGGCTTTATAACTAGAGGCATAGAGCACAAAAGCAAGGAAGTTATGTTGAACCTCTTATAAAACACTGGTGCAGCCACAACTGGAGTATTGTGCCCAATTCTGGGCATTGCACTTTAGGGAGGATGTGAAGGCCTTAGAGAGGGTGCAGGAAAGATTTACTAGAATTGTTCCAGAGATGAGGGACTTCAGTTACATGGATAGACTGGAGAAGCTGGGGTTGTTCTCCTTAAAGCAGAGAAGGTTAAGAGGAGATTTGATAGAGGTATTCAAAAAGATGACTGGTTTAGATAAAGTAAATAAAGAGAAATTGTTCCCATTGGTGGAAGGGTCGAGAACCAGAGGACACAGATTTAAGGTGATTGACAAAAGAACCAAAGGCGACATGAGGAAAAACTTTTTTACGCAGTGAGTAGTTATGATCTGGAACGCACTGCCTGAAAGGGTGGTGGAAGCAGATTAAAAAAGGAATTAGATAAATACTTGAAGGGAAAAAATTTGCAGGGCTACGGGGAAGGATCGGGGGGAATGAGGCTAACTGGGCTGCTGTTACAAAGAGCCAGCATGGGCTCAATGGGCCGAATGGCTTCTTTCTCTGCTGTAACCTTTCTACGACTCTGTTACAGGTTGATGCAGAGTAAAGTTTCCTTCATTCTGCCCCAATAATATACCTCAGCCCAACCCTTATCAGAGCACCGCCTACTGCAGCCAGTGAGATATGTCTCCACTTCTCACACCAGCCACCTCTCAGACTGACAATTTAGTATCAGATAGCACAATGTGACCAAGAAGTACGTACACTCACTGGGATCTGGATTGAAACCACCCAAACTCACAAGCCAGTGGGCAGGCAAACCACCAGTTTGAGCTGGGGACCCGATAATTATAAACCACTGCCATTCCCACTGATACAGCAAGCAAATAGGAACAACTCTCACAGACAAGCAAGGATCAATGAAAAAGTGTTGAACCAGAACAGTCAGATTAAGAATGTTGAAGTGTAGTCTTAACTTTGTGTGCTTTTTTTTTTAAAAAAAGGAAAAGAGGAGAAACAAATGTACCATCACTATTAACATAGTCATTAACAACAACAACATCCCCGTCACCAATACCCAATAGTGCAAATAAAACAAATGAAATAACAGAAAACTCATACATTGTCATTTTGGATTCTGGTCCACCAGATCTGGAAATAGAACACACTTTAGTTAGATTCTGCTAGGAACATAAACCTCACACTTTCCCACAGACAGCTCGGGGTAACGTATTTTATTGGACTTCTATTGATTTTATTTTCTTGGATTAAAAATAATCTCTGAACTCATGCAAAAATCATGATGATTAGAAAGTCTCATCATAAAATCATCTTAATTTGTCTAATTTTTTGTATGGGAACCCGTGTGCGGGAATTCTGCAATTAATGTAGTATAATTAATATGCAGAGAGGGTGATTTAATAAGTATGCAAGATAGAAATGCAGGTTACATATCCATACTTAGCAGCCACTGCAACTGGGCGGATGTGTTTAACTTCAACACTGTGAAAGAGAAGAAATTTATTATTAAGCTTCCAGCATGAACAGCAAGAGGAATTGGGGGACAAAACAATAGGAGAGGGGATTTTAAAGCATTTTAAGACCCCACCTCTTAATTCCTGTGTCCATTGGAGATTCGTCACTGATGAGCTCGGACTCACTTCGTGCAATCCTCATGGCAAGCTCCCGATCACGTCGCTCTTGTTCAAGCAGTACCTGCTTACGGGCATCCTCCTCACGCGCTGTGGCGAGCTCAGCCTCCATTTCAGCCTGGCAACCACAAAGGTGTTCATTGGACCATTTAAACTGAGGTGACTATTTGGTTAGCTCTTGATAATGGGGAAGTTATTCATCTCCATTACAGATGAGCAAATGACAAAGAAAATAAGCACTATCTCCTGAACATGTAAAAAGATAATTAATTTGAAGCTTTTATTATTGATCATTTCCACAAAGGTAGATTGCCAGACCAGCATCCTTAAACGTCTCACTCCTCATTTCTAACTGACAAAGGATTAACTTCAGATGTCAGAGTTGTTCCTTAAACATTAGAACCAAGGTTACAAGAAAGTCTCATTGAAGTTGGAGCTTTAAGGTGGGGGGGTGGAAGAAAGTGAAGAAAACCATTCGAGCATAAGCATGCATTGTGAGGAGCTGCTACAATCAGCCCCAATTATTTAGTCACGTCTGAATGTCATTATCAGTCAGATTTTTGAAACTTCTGAAGTTCAATTAGTTCAACAAACTATTGGTAGTGTAACGAAAATAAAAGTCTGAATATGGCTGGTCCGATGGCTCGGTGGGTAAATGTACTGTGTGGTGTGGTTCTGAGCCATATAGACCAGGAAGAGACCAAGTTCAAACCCTGGTCTGCGTTGACCTCAGATGAAGTGGTGGTAAGATGCTGCAACATCCCTGAGCCAACATAGGATAGACTTAAAACTCTTTTGTTTGATACTAGCCAATTGTTTTTACAGGAGTTATTGTGATTTGAAAAGTGCAAGCCAGAGGGACCAGGACAATAAAAGGAGGTGAACAGATTTGCTTTTTGTGTTATCACCTTCAAGGTCTCTTCAAAAAGACGAACAGTGATCGAGGTCATTCCCTTTCCCCAAGTCATTCCTTGTGAGGAACCACTTGCTGTAATAACGCCTTAAGGATGGTCTGCAGAGGGCAGCCTTTAATAAGCATTAGGCCAAAGGCCCTTAAACTGACAAGCTTTGCAATATGCAATTATTCGACTATGGTTGGTTTGGTTATTCAGACTCAGTGGTACCCCAAACCCCACCGATAAACATATCAAAGGCCTAAATGGTGTTTCTACGAGTTAAAAGTAGGAATGAAGCCAAAATCCTGAAATGGGAATATAAGATAAGCAACATAGTTATATAAAAAAATACATGGTTTTACACCATTGGGTTAGTTGGAGACAAACGACGAGAAATAGCAGCTTGCACTTTTAACTCATAGAATAACATCCCAAAGCACCTCACAGAGGCAGAATCAAAAAAATGGATGTCAAGCTAAAGAAGGTATTAGGAAGGATGATCAAAAGCTTCATGCGGATAGGTTTTTAAGGAGGGACTTAAAAGGATGAAAGGGACGTGGGGAGGTGGGGGGGTTTGGGGATAAAATTCCTGGGTGTGGGGCCTAGGCAGTTGGAGGCATGGCTGCCAACGGTAGGGCAAAAGGAGGGGGATGCACAAGAAGCCAGAAAAAGAGGAAAGGTGTGTTCGGGTGGGAGGGCTTGTCGGACTGGAGGAGGTTACAGAGATAGGGATGGGCAAGGCCATGGAAGGATTAAAATGCAAGGATGAGAATTTTAAACTTGAGGCACAGGGAGCCAATGTAGGTCAGTGAGGACAGAGGTGAAAGGCAAGCAAGACTTGGCACGGCATCGGATATGGACAGCAGAGTTTTGGATGAGTTGAAGATTACAGAGGGTGAAGGATGGGAGACCGGCAAGGAGAGCACTGAAATAGTCGAGTCTGGATGTGACAAAAGCATGGATGAAAGTTTCAGCAGCAGATAGGCTGAGGCAGGGGTGGAGGTGGGTGATGTTACGAAGGGGAAATATGCAGAGGAGGCTAAAGTCTGGGTCGAGCTTGATATGGTCCAGCCAGATCTGGTGATGGATGTCTAAGCCAGTTGAGCACCAGATATGCTTAAGTCTGTGGCCCTTGGACTTGAGGGAGCGAAAATTGATGCCATACTAGAGGAAATTACTGAGATGGGAGTGTGTGAAAGTTTTGCTGGGGACAAGGACAACAAAAGCAGAGGTGAGGAAGTGGTTGAGAAAATCGACGACTGCAGAAGTATTGCGGGGAAAGCGTGCCAAAGGCTAGGCAGGTGTGCATTTAAAAGTGCTGCTAATAAGCAATGTGAAAGATGGCTTTTATCTTAGTTTATTCAGGCTAATGCTGCTGTCTTCCTACTCCTCCACCAGCCATTCCTTTTGATCCCTTGCCAAAGCTGCTCTCAATTTCTGTGAATCCTCCTTACTTGCCCCTCTCCTAAAGAGAAAACTGACCTTTGAGGCTCACTTTTCTCCTCCAATTCTGATCTGCATCTTAACACAATTTACCTGCCTTAGCTCCATATCCATTGATACCCTTATCCAAGAAAAATCTATCGATCTTTGGCTTGAAAATTCAATTGTCCCAGGATCCACAGACTTTTGGGGGAAAGAGAGTTTCAGATTTCCATTACCCTTTGTGTGAAAAAGTGCTCCCTGATTTCACTCCTAAATAGCCTAGCTCTAATTTGAAGATTATGTCCCCTTGTTCTCAATACCCCCACCAAAGGAAATAGTTTCTCTGTATCCAGCTTATCAAATCCTTTTAACATTTTAAACACCTCGATCAGATCATCCCTCAAATCTTCTGCCCTCAATAGATTCTGTCTAGTTGTGTGCAAGGTGAACTTTGCTAACCGTCTGACGATGTCTACAAGGAAATGTTTAAACCAGTGTTTGTTTCTGTTGAGTCTCCAGATTACCTAAGTCAAGTCTTTCTGATGCCCTTCCTGACAATATTACAGGCTAAAAAACAGCGATCTGACGAGAATCACTTTTCACATCTTGAAAAATCAAACCTGCAGACGACGCTCCTCTTCCTCCCGTTTCTTCCTCTCCTCCTCCTCCAGTTTCCTCTTTATCTCCATATCAGCTTTCCTAGTAAAAACAGAACAGAAAGACGTTTCTGTAAGTTATAGTCAAAGGTCTCAGTGCAACAGGAGGAGAGAATGTGAAATCAGCAAGAGAAACATCATGCAGGTACTACCAGGAAAGTGCTGCTGGAATCAGTTGTAACTGGCAAACTTTCTGCAAGCGCCTCACAAGTCACAATCAGTTGCAAATCTTTTTCTTGCATATTCATAATTTAAAAAGGAATGTACATCAAATATCCATTAGACGTGTCAAATATCCACTGAATATATTAATATTCAACATGTGATCAAATGGTCACACCCCCTTCTGATGATGTAATCAGGTCACTTGGGGCACACTGTGCTCTGTATGTGAAGATGAATTTTTTAAAATCAAAACCATCATTGCTTTATAACGACAAGAAAGTTTTCCTTCAACTTTACACACAGAGCAAAATATTCTCCTTAATTACTTATGGCGTTCAGTGGTAACTCAACATATAATGTTTACTGAATGTGTCTCAGGCGTCCAGATGAAAGGGAGGGAACGCACCCAATGCTTCACCTCTTCTGTAAGTCTCAGACTTTGACAGTGTTCAGGCTAATGATGGGTCAGATTACAGTGCTGAAAGATGGAACACAATTCTACCATGATGACCCAATATAGGCCACAGGCACTCCTAGATCAGGTCAAATGCAGAACAGAGCTCCAAAAAAAGCTTTACAGCCTACTGCACTAGGATGAATTTTCCATTTCCCACAAGAACCATCCAAATTGCCCTAGTGAGAATAACAACTTTTTTTTTTGACAAAATATCCTCAGTTTTGTGCTGTGGGTTCACACCACTAGAATTGGTTTGAAACTACACCAAATTCATTTAAAACAATCACTTTCATTCCACGAGCATAGGCTGGATTCATACCCAAGTTCCAAATATGAAGAGCACTCACAGCAGCACCAAGTCATGAATATTGCTCTACCTAATAGTTGTAATAATTAGCCACTAATAGTTTTAATTTTGCAGTCTGTGAGGATAGCCATTTCAGAAACAGAAGATTCAACACTGCAACTAGTTGATGTAATAGAACTTGTGCACAATCAATACGATATTGAGTGTGAACACATTTCATAATGGAGATCTGAGAGATACATTAAAAAAATAGGGTTTTTCAAGAAAGATGTATCTAGATAAATATACAATATGAACACATTGGAATATGTTAGCCAGAAAGTTACTGAGGCTGATGCAACTGAAAGGCAAAAGGCTTTAAGGCAAGTCCTTTCAACTATACTGATTCTTGATGGATCTCCCGAGAGAAAATCACAAGTTAGAAAAGTGTTATATCTGAGATACAGGAATCTCAGACACACACACCTCTATCACACAGATACAAATACACATACATATCGCTCCCACCTATCCAGATACAAACACACACTCAGAGCAACTGGAGAGGAACTTGGAAAGGGAGGGGGAAGATCCAGCTGTCGTGGTCCATTTCAGCACCAATGACATAAGGACGAACAAGGAGGAGGTCCTGCTAAAGGAATATCAGAAGCTAGGGACTAAATTAAAAAGCAGGACCCCATGGTGGTAATCTCAGGATTACTACCCGAGCCATGTGCTAATTGGCTTAGGGATAGACAGATCAGAAAGGTGAATGTGTGGCTGAAAGACTGGTGTGGGAAGGAGGGGTTCCATTTCATGGGACACTGGCACCAGTACTGGGACAGGAAGGAGCTGTACCATTGGAACGGGCTCCACCTGAACCGGAATGGGACCAGAGTCCTTGCGGAAAGGATAAATAGGGCGGTGGATAAGGCTTTAAACTAGCAAGATGGGGGGAGGGATCTGTAACAAAAGCTTAAAGATAAAATAACAGGAGATGAGAGTAGAGGTCAGACCAGGGTAAGGAATAAAGATAACAGAAATGGTCAAGGAACAAATACAGTTATAAAACACAAGTATAAAAAGATGGTTAAAAATAAAGTAAAAGGTACAACTATTAAAGATGAATTAAACTGCCTGTACAGCAATGTAGGCAGTGTTCAAAATAAAACAGGGGAACTAGAGGCAATAATTCGTCGTGAGGAACCAGATATAGTAGGAATAACTGAAACATGGCTACATAAAGAACAGGACTGAAAACTAAATATTGCAGGTTATAACAATCAGAAAGGACAAGGAAGGAAGAAGGGGAGTGGAGTAGCTGTACTAATTAGAGATAACATAATGGCAGTAGAAAAAAGGGACGGAACTAACAGAAGGATAGAAACAGAATCTATAAGGGATTGATCATGCTAATATGGGTATACTACAGACCACCCAATAGTGGAAAGGAAGTGGAGGAAGAAATATGAAGGCAAATACGTAAAATGAGTAATGGACATAGAATAATAATCATGGGAGATTTTAACTATCCCCAAATAAACTGCAAGGAATCTTACAACACCAGGTTATAGTCCAACAGTTTTATTTGAAAATCACAAGCTTTCGGAGCTTTCCTCCTTCGTCACTCACCTGACGAAGGAGGTAAGCTCCGAAAGCTTGTGATTTTCAAATAAAACTGTTGGACTATAGCCTGGTGTTGTAAGATTCCTTACATTTGTCCACCCCAGTCCATCACCGGCATCTCCACATCATGCCAAATAAACTGGCAAGAGGAGGTAGGTAAAAGGGTATAGAAATTGAGTTTTTAGAATGTGTGCAGGATTCTTTTCTTACCCAGTATATAAGAAACCAGAGAGAGGAAGCACTGCTGGATCTAGTAATGGGAAATGAACCAGAACAGATAAGAGAAGCGTAAGGGAACATCTAGGCACTAGCGATCACAACATAATAAGGTTTAAAATAAAGATTAAGATTGAGTAGGACATAAGTAAAACAAAGACCAAAGTAATAAATTGGAAAAAGGCTGATTTTCAGAGGATGACAATGGAACTAGGGAAAATAAACTGGTTTACTGATAAACAAAGAGATAAAACAGCAGTGAGAAACATTTAAAATGGTGATCAAGAGAATCCAGGAGAAATGTACTCCACTAAAAAGCAAGAGCAAACTAGCCAGTAATGATACAACATGGATGAAGAAAGAAATAAGGGCAAAATTGAAACTAAAGAAAAAGGCATATACTAAGTATATAGACAACAAAGGAATACGAAGAGGTTAGGAAAGAAGTTTTAAAAAAATTAGGAAAGCAAAGAGAAATTACAAAATTATCAAGGAATATAAAAAGAAATAGTAAAATATTCTATTGACGCAAATAACAAAAGAAAAATCAGGATGGGGTAAGGCCACTAAGGGATACATATGATAAACTCACTGGTAGTAACAACAGAAATATTAAATAATCACTTGGCTTCAGTTTTAACCAGGGAGATTAACATGGTAGGCACGACATTAGAAGAGGAGATCAAAAAACATAGACATTTAAGATAGAAAGGGGGGAGATAATTGATAAACCAATCAATCTTAGAGAGCATAAAACCCCTGGTCTGGTTGCATATTAAAAGAAGTTAGGGAAGAGATAGCAGAGGTACTATTACATGTATATAAAAATTCATTAGAAAAGGGAATAGTGGCAGACAGCTAACATGATTCCTATACTTAAAAAGGGAGGTAGAACCAGTCCAGGGAACTATAGCTTAATGTTGCTGGTAGGAAAGATAATGGAATCCTTACTTAAAGATGTAATAGATAAACATCTAGAAACCGAAAATATAATCAAGAATAGTCAGCACGGATTTCAAAAGGGAAGGCCATGCTTGACCAACCTTATTGAATTCATTGAAGAAGTAGCAGAAAGCGTAGACAAGGATAATGCAATAGACATAATATATTTGGATTTTCAAACGGTCTTCAATAAGATACCACATAGCAGACTCATGACTACGGTTAGAGCACGTGGAGTCAGGGGACAAGTAGCAGAATGGATAGCTGGCTACAAAACTGAAAGCAGAGAGTGGGGGTTAAAGGTAGTTACTCAGACTGGCAAAAGGTGAGAAGTGGTGTTCCACAAGGATCGGTGCTGGGAACACTGTTGCTCACAATTTATATAAATGATTTGAACTCGGGACTCAAGCACAATTTCAAAATATGCAGACGACACCAAATTGGGGGTATAGTTAATACAGAGTAGGACTGTGACAAAATACAGGAAGACATTAATAAACTTGCAAAATGGGTGTATAATTGGCAAATGAATTTCAATATAGATAAGTGTGAGGTATTACATTTTGATAGGAAGAATAAGGGGGCCATGTACTGCTTCAATAATAAGAGTCTAAATGGGGTAGAGTAGAGGTCTCTCGGGGTACAGATACACAAATCACTAAAAGTAGCGACGCACGTTAATAAGGCCATGTAAAAGCACGCCAAGCACTGGGGTTAATTTCTAGAGGAATAGAATTGAAAAGCAGAGAAGTTATATAGAGGCACTGGAGAAAGTGTAAACATGATTTACTAGGATGATACCAGAACTGAGAGGTTGTACCTATCAGGAAAGATTGAGCAGACTGGGGCCCTTTTCTTTAGAAAAAACTGAGGAATGACATGATTATTAAAGCATCTTATAGGGTAGACGTGGAGAAGATGTTTCCACCTGCAGGGGACACCAGAACTAGGGACCATAAATAGAAGATCATCACTAATGAATCCAGTAGGGAGTTCAGGAGAAACTTCTTTACCCAGAGAGTGATCAGAATGTGGAACTTGCTACCACAAAAGAGTAGTTGAGGTGACTAGCATAGATGCAATTAAGGGGAAGCTAGATAAACACATAAGGGAGAAAGGAATATAAAAATATTCTATGGAGATCTTCAGGGAGGAGTTTGTTCGGGTACAGAGTAGACACATCCCTACAAAGCTAGAGCTCCCTGGATGACTAAAGATATAGAGACTAAAATGAAATTAAAAAAAGAGGCTTATAACAAATGTAAGGTTCATAATACAGTAGAGAACCTGGCTGAATACAGGGGGAAAAAAAGTGGGGTAAACAGAGTATGAGAACAAATTAGCAGCTAACATAAAGGGGAACTCAAAGTATTTTATAAACATATAAATAGTAAAAGGGTAGTCAATGAAAGAGTGGGACTGATTAGGGATAAAAAGGAGATCTTGTGGGGGCAGAGGTACAAAATGAATACTTCGCATCCACCTTCACTAGAGAAGAGGATGCTGCCACTGTAGCAGTAAAGGAAGAGGTAGTAGTGATATTGGATAGGATAAGAATAGATGAAGAGGTACTTAAAAGATTGGCAGTACTCAAAGTAGAAAAGTCACCTGGTCCAGATGGGATACATCCTAGGTTACTGAAGGATGAAAGGGTGAACATTGCAGAGGCTCTGGCCACAATCTTACAAACCTCCTTAGATATGGGGATGGTGCCAGAGGACTGGAGGATTGCAAATGTTACACCTCTGTTCAAAAAAGGGGGAGAAGGATAAACCCAGCAAATACAGGCCAGTCAGCCTAACATCGGTGGTGAGGAAACTTTTAGAATCAATAATCCAGGACAGAATTAGCAGTCACTTGGACAAGTGTGGATTGATTAGGGAAAGCCAGCACAGATTTGTTAAAGGCAAATCGTGCTTAACTAACTTGAGTTTTTTGATGAGGTAACAGAGAGGGGCGATGAGGGCAATGCAGTTGATGTAGTGTATATGGACTTTCAAAAGGCGTTTGATAAAGTGCCACATAATAGGCTTGTCATCAAGATTGAAGCCCATGGAATAAAAGGGGCAGTAGCAGCATGGATACAGAATTGGCTAAGGGACAGGAAACAGAGTAGTGGTGAACGGTTGTTTTTCGGACTGAAGGGAGGTGTACAGTGGTGTTTAATGGCAATTGATGCTAGCTCAATTGCTAATTTTAAATCCGAGATAGATAGCTTTTTGCCAACCAAAGGTATTAAGGGATATGGGCCAAAGGCAGGTATATGGAGTTAGATCACAGATCAGCCATGATCTTATCAAATGGTGGAGTGGGCTTGAGGGGCTGAATGGCCTACTCCTGTTCCTATGTGTTCTCCAGGGGTCGGTACTAGGACCGCTGCTTTTCTTGATATATATTAATGACTTGGACTTGGGTTTTTACAGGCACAATTTCCAAATTTGCAGATGACACAAAACTTGGAAGTGTAGTGAACAGTGAGGAGGATAGTGATAGACTTCAAGAAGGTATAGACAGGCTGGCGGCATGGGCGGACACACGGCAGATGAAATTTAATGCAGAAAAATGCAAAATTATACATTTCGGTCGGAAGGAGGAGAGGCAATATAAATTAGAGGGCACAATTCTAAAAGGGGTACAGGAACAGAGAGATCTGGGGGTTTCTGTACACAAATCGTTGAAGGTGGTAGGGTAGGTTGAGAAAGCAGTTAAAAAAGCATATGGGATCGTGGGCTTTATAAATAGAGGCATAGAGTAATAAAAGACTGGTTCGGCCACAACTGGAGTATTGTGTCCTGTTCTGGGCAATGTACTTTAGGAAAGACGTGAAAGCCTTAGAGAGGGTGCAGAAGAGATTTACTAGAATGATTCCAGGGATGAGGGACTTCAGTTACGTGGATAGACTGAAGAAGCTGGGGTTGTTCTCCTTGGAACAGAGAATGTTGAGAGGAGATTGGATAGAGGTATTCAAAATCATGGGAGGTCTAGGTAGAGTAGATAAAGAGAAAGGGTCAAGAACCAGAGGACATAAATTTAAGGTGATTGGCAAAAGAACCAATGGTGACATGAGGAAAATCTTTTTTACACAGTGAGCGGTTAGGATCTGGAATGCACTGCCCAAGGGGATGGTGGAGGCAGATTGAATCGTGGCTTTCAAAAGGGAACTGGATAAGTACTTGAAAGGAAAAAATTTGCAGCGCTACGGGGATAGGGCAGGGTAGTGCGACAAGCTGGATTGCTCTTGCATAGAGCCGGCACAGACTCGATGGGCCAAGTGGCCTCCTTCCATGCTGTAACCTTTCTATGATTCTATGAAAAGATACAGACAGATACAAATACATAAACATACACACAACTGTACAGATAGATAGAAATACACATACATAAACACCTGTACAGATACAAATACAGATACATATACATCCCCCAATACAGATGTAAATACATATACACACTCATAGATAAACATACGCACACACACACAGATAGAAATACACACACTATACCGATACAAATACACTCCTAAGCACACCTGTACTTATACAAATACACACACCTGTATTAATATAAATACTTACACACCTGTGATACAATACACTCTCTGACACACACCTGTACTGATACAAATACATACCCCTCTTACACACACCTTCATTGATACTAACACACCTGTACTGATACAAATACATAACATCTTACACACACCTGTACTGATACAAATACACTCCTAAGCACACCTGTACGTATACAAATACACACAGCTGTATTAATATAAATACTTACACACACCTGTGATACAATACACACCCTCTGACACACACCTGTACTGATACAAATACATACCCACTTACACACCTCTACTGATACAAATCCACACCCGTTACTGATACAAATACACACCCCCTTTCACACACACTTACAGCCGTCGTTCTTCCTCCTCTTGCTTCCGCCGCTGTTTCTCTTCCTCCCGCCGCTTCTGTTCTCGTTCCATTTCCTGTTGGATGGACCGCAGTCGCTCAGCTTCCTCTTCCTCTTGTTTCTTCTTCTGGAGTGCGCTGAGAAGCTGTTCTGAGCGTTTCACCAGAGCAACATATTCCTTATCAATCTGATCTCTGGTCATTAAGATGCTCTAAGGAAAGCAAAGAGAAAGGGAAGATTGTCACAGGTTAATTGCTTTTACGACTCAGTTAACATTTAGTATAGGTAATCTTGCAGTGCAAGTTGCTGACTCTGAATTCGGTGGTCACAAGGCCTGATTGTAGGACTTTGTAAGGAAAGGGTTAATTCTTTATATTAACTTTAGTTTTTCAAATGTGTGTTTCAGTAATGTTCAGTTCGTCTGTGGGAATTAGAAGCTACCAGATAGACAGCTGATAAAAAAATTCAGTTACAAGCTCCCTTTGTCCTGGCCCCATAGGTCTCTCTGCTGTCCCGCTAGGACATCATCACATTTTCCAGTTCGGACGAAAGGTCATTGACCTGAAACGTTAACTCTGTTTCTTTCTCCACAGATGCTGCCCGACTGGCCGAGTATTTCCAGCATTTTCTGTTTTTATATCACATCTTTGTAAGGCAAGTGATAACATCCCCTGTCGGGGAGCCTTTGATCATTAATCTTTCTGTAACTGTCTCCAGTTGAATAGGAGTTATTCTTGTTAAAACTGATGGAGAACAGGTAATTGAATGTGGATTAGGTAATGTAGAAACACGTGGATCCAGTTGTAAAAAAATATATAAAAAGGGGGTGTTAGGAAAGAAATCCCAGAATTCGTTAAGGTTTGGACAACCGACAACCTCGAGCTTGACTTGATTTGATTTTCTGCTATTTTCAGGAAATCTATTTGCTGGAGCTCCACAGATCCAGAAGCATTCCATCCTGGAAGTGTCTGGGGAAAGTTTTCCAGCTGGCTCTACTGGAAATATGGTGCCAGCCAAAGCATAGTGGTTGTGGAGTGGACTGTGGGCCAAACAATCCATCCTCCTACATGGAAATTGTTTGGTGGCAAGTGGCTGGAATAGAAAATAAAGCAAGGGTGGGATTGTGATGCACTCCCATTATCCAATAGCCTTCTAATGGTCACTGTCCAGGCTCATGGAGAGATCACTTAGGCAAGGTAATAATGATGATATGAAGGAGTTCCTAAGTGAGACATCAAGGGAGTCTCAAATATGTTTGTTGCCCCACAGTAGCCGGATGGGTGGGTGGGTGAAGAGGAGTGGCAAAATCACCCAGCAACACTGCCCTTTTGATAGATTCACACTATGCACAGCCATCTTGATCAGATGACATTCCTCCCAAGGCCTCATCCCGAGTATTGTACATTCTCCATCCAATGGCATGGTACAAAATGGCATTGTTCCTTTTACCAAGCAATGCCATTCTCCCCCTTCAGTATAATTATAAGGAAAAATGATCACACTGTCACAAACACCAGAGCACCAGAAGAAAATCAGAACTTTTACAAAAGTTTGCTCAAGCCCATTTATTCAATGGCATACCTTGATTTTGGTCACAAGTGCATCAATTGATGAATCCAGATCCTGGACCTGTTTACTCATCTCAGCCTTTCCCTCTTTCAGGGCCTTCACAACCTCAGTCATTCTATTCACTCGCTGCTTCAGTGATTTCACCTTCACCAGACCATCAATACTGTAGGGGGGTGGGGGGAGAAACACAATTACAATCAGCAAAAAAATTCCCAATGTTAAGGGAACATGTACACAAGCTAAAAAATCAATGGAGTTAAAAAAAACTTCAGAATGAACACTACAACACAACTAAACAGGACTCAGCAGCAACAGTAATGAGCGTGACAAGCCATTTATGTAGTTAGTTTCATCTTTGCTGGGAAAAATAAATCTTTTGTACAATGATTATGTCTCCAACAGGACCACTATCTAGTCTGAAATAACAATATCTACTGGATATGCCCCACTATCTTCCAATAGTTGTGTTGCCAATTGGAGGCCTGGGATGCAACAGCAAGGCAGCAGCGTGCTATTTTATGTCTGCCACTTTAAGACAGCTGTGCTTAACTGCATAGCTGGCAGGCTTCTTTCTTTTGATTCTTCCCAAAGATACACCATTAAAAACTGCTGAAGCGCTACTGATGGACTTGAAGTTACTGGAAAAGTTTTACAAACAATTCCAGCACAGTCTACAGCTATCTGCAAACCAGTTCAACTAACCACTGCATTACCAAGGCTACTTAAAAAAATGAAGGAATTTCTGCACCACTTACCGTGGTTTATGTTTTCTTTTGCACAACCACATGCGGACAGTCTTCTGTATCTTAATACAAGCAACAGCTCGGTACTTCATCTTGTTCTTCACTGCAGGAAATAAATTTGTAAACAATTTTTACGGTATTGTATGTATACAGACTGCTTTCAGACCCATCTTTGTTCTTTTATTTAATAGGGATGAGCAGGGAATCCCAACAGAGTCAATTAAAATCTACTATAACTTGAATTTGACCCAATTCTAATCAGTTTAGGCCTGCAAATTGATAATTCCTCAAAAACAATCACGACACTGAGGGCTGGATAGTACAGTGAATTAGACACCATCCTTTAATGTCTGAATTGGGAAATATAGTAAACAACAGTAACAAGATGATAGTAACAGACATCAGAAGGACAGACAGGCTGGTGAAATGGGCAGACGAAATTTAGCACAGAAGTGTGAAATGACATATTTTGGTAGGAAGAATGAGAGGCAATATAAACTAAATAGTACAATTTTAAAGGGGGTGCAGGAACAGAGAGACCTGGGGGTGTATGTACACAATCTTTGAAGGTGGCAGGACAAGTTGAGAAGGCTGTTTAAAAAGTATATGGGTTCCTGGGCTTTATTAATAGAAGTGTAGAGTACAAAAGCAAGCAAGTTATGCTAAACTTACAAACACTGGTTAGGCCTCAGCTGGAATAGTGTGTTCAATTCTGGGCATTACACTTTAGGAAGGATGTCATGGCCTTGGAGAGGGTGCAGAAGAGATTTACTAGAATGGTACCACAAATGGGGGACTTCAGTTATGTGGAGAGATTGGTTGTTCTCCTTAGAGCAGACAAGGTTAAGAGGAGATTTGATAGAGGTGTTCAAAATCATAGAAAATTTACAGCACAGGAGGAGGTCATTTGGCCCATTGTGTCCGCGCCAGCTGAGAAACGAGCCACCCAGCCTAATCCCACTTTCCCGCATTTGGTCCATAGCCCTGCAGGTCACGGCTCTTCAGGTGCACATCCAAATATTTTTTTAAATGAGTGAGGATTTCTGCCTCTACCACCCTCTGAGGCAGCGAGTTCCAGACCCCCGCTGCCCTCTGGATGAAAAAGTTTTTCCTCATTTCTGCTTGAATCCTTCTACCAATCACTTTAAATCTATGCCCCCTGGTTATTGACCCCTCTGCTGAGGGAAATAGGTCCTTCCTATCCACTCTATTTAGGCCCCTCATAATTTAGTACACCTCAATCAAATCACCCCTCAGCCTCCTCTGTTCCAAGGAAAACAACCCCAGCCTATCCAATCTTTCCTCATAGCTAAAATTCTCGAGTCCTGGCTACATCCTCCTAAATCTTCTCTGCACCCTCTCTAGTGCAATTACATCCTTCCTGTAATGTGGTAACCAGAACTATGCGCAGTACTCAAGCTGTGGCCTAACTAGTTTTATACAGTTCCAGCATAACGTCCCTGCTTTTATATTCTATGCCTTGGCTAATAAAGGAAAACATTCCATATGCCTTCTTAACCACCTTATCTACCTGTCCTGTTACCTTCAGGGATCTGTGGACATGCACTCCAAGGTTCCTCACTTCCTCTACACCTCTCAGTATCCTCTCATATATTCCATTGCCTTGTTTGCTCTCCCCAAATGCATTACCTCACACTTCTCCGGACTGAACTCAGTTTGCCACTTTTCTGCCCATCTGACCAGTCCATTGATATCTCCCTGCAGTCTACAGCTTTCCTCCTCACTATCAACCACACGGCCTATCTTTGTGTCATCTGCAAATTTCTTAACCATGCCCCCTACGTTTAAGTCCAAATTGTTAATGTATACCACAAAAAGCAAAGGACCTAGTATCGAGCCCTGCGGCACCCCACTGGAAACAGCCTTCCAGTCGCAAAAATGCCCGACCATTACCCTTTGCTTCCTGCCACTGAGCTAATTTTGGATCCAATTTGCCACATTCCCTTGGGCCTTTACTTTTTTGATCAGTCTGCCACGTGACCTTGTCAAAAGCCCGAAGGATTTTGATAGAGTAAATAAGGAGAAACTGTTTTCAGTGGCAGAAGGGTCTGTAACCAGAGGACACAGATTTAATGTAACTGGCAAAAGAACCAGAGGCGACACGAGGAATTTTTTTTTTTTGTAATGATCAGAAATGCACTGCCTGAAAGGGTGGTGGAAGCAGATTTAATAATAACTTTCAAAAGAGAATTGGATAAATTCTTGAAAGGAAAAATTTAACAGGGCTAAAGGGAAAGAGCAGGGGAATGGGACAAATTGGACAGCTCTTTCAAAGAGCTGCACAAGCACGATGGGCCAAATGGCCTCCTTCTTTCTGTAACAAAGTTTGATGCTAATTAGAATCCAGCGCAGACTGCAATGATTCCACGTGAAATGAGTTTGGGAAGTCTCAAACCAGTTCCCTAGATTCTCCCAGCACAGAATTTCCCCTAGTTGGGCATTAATTGGCTGTCTCACTCAGACAGTTCACACGATGGCCAGTGTAGCAAATTGGAAATAGCACATTGATGCAGTAGGGAAGCTGCTAGTCCAAGGTTAGAAACAAGGGAGCTTTACTTGGCACCTAAACATGCTATGCCCCAAGTTAGGGATGCTTGACAGTATATGCTTAAAATGGGAATGTTCCATTACCAAACAGTAATATTCCTTCACCTCAATCAGCCAAAAATCGCTGGGAGCTTAAAAACAAACCTGCAATACACTGGGCCGGATTTTACTGTAAAAATAATGGTGAGGCTTACAGCATTTAACGTTATTCATGTGTAAATTGGACAGCAACTTCCAGCAACCGCACATGTTCTGTTAAACACGGAAATCTGGAAGTTGCTGTACCAGATGTGAGCCTCCTCTGTAAGCTCTATGAAAATGGCATCTCGCTG